>NC_034593.1:128736800-128743573 GCF_900095145.1 Mus pahari | reverse complement strand
CCTGAGTGAGGTAATCCAATCACAAAGAACTCACATAATATGCACTCACTGACAAGTGGATATTAGCCCTGAAACCTAGAATACCCAAGATACATTTGTAAAACCTATGAAACTCAAGAAGAAGGAAGACCAAAATGTGGACACTTCAACCCTTCTTAGAATTGGGAACAAAACTCCTCCCATGGAAGGGGTTACAGAAACAGAGTTTGGAGCTGAGATGAAAGGATGGACCATCCAAAAACTGCCCCACCCAGGGGTCCATCCCATAATCAGCCACCAAATGCAGACAGTATTGCATACAAGATTTTTTTTCAGCAAGATTTTGCTGAAAGGACCCCTGATATAGCTGTCTCTTGTGAGGCTATGCCAGTGCCTGGCAAACACAGAAGTGGATGCTTACAGTCAGCTATTGAATGGAACACAGGGCCCCCAATGGAGGAGCTAGAGAAAGTACCCAAGGAGCTGAAGGGGTCTGTGACCCTATAGGTGAAACAACAATATGAACTAACCAGTACCCCCAGAGCTCGTGTCTCTAGCTGCATATGTAGCAGAAAATGGCTTAGTCAACCATCACTGTGAAGAGAGGCTCCTTGGTCTTGCAAACTTTATATATCACAGTACAGGAGAACACCAGGGCCAAGAAGGGGGAGTGGGTGGGTAGGTGAGTGGGCGGGGAAGGGTATAGGGGACTTTGGGGATAGCATTTAAAATGTAAATGAAGTAAATACCTAATAAAAATTGGAAAAAAGAAACTAACGACATGCATGAAATATATTTGTCTTCATATAATTTTCATTATCAGAATAAGTATCTTTGACTTAAATGAATTGCCCTTTGACAAAAAAATACATAAAAATGTTCAAAAGAATATGGGATGAACTGGAGAGATGGCTTAGACAGTAAGGTTCTTGTCATACATGCATAAAGGTCCTAGCAGAAAATGCTGAGCACAGTATCACACACTTGTGATGGACAAGAGGGTCTCCTGGAACATTTTAACCAGAGAATCTAGCAGAATTTGCAGTCCAGGTCCAAAGAGATACCTTGCCTTAAAAATGTGAGTTAAATACTGTTTGAATAAAAGTACTGATGTCAACCTTTGGCATCCATATTTACAAGCATGCTCATATACAATACATAGACACAACACACAGAAACATGTGCACACATAATATAAAAAGGAGAGAGAAAACAACTTCAAGAACAGGGAAATAGTTTTACTGGTGATATTATTTTCGTTTACAAGTGTTTTCTGTGAAACCAGAAAAAAATCTGCAACCCTTTTTAATTCATGTGTTGAGAGATTGTTCAATTGTTAAGAGTATTTACTGTTCCTCCTGGGAACACAAGTTCAATTGCCAGCATTTATCGCAGAAGAGCTCCTAATTCCATCCTACCTCAGCTCAGTGATACCTTCTTCTGTTCTCCTTCAATACACATGTACGTAAATATGAACACAGACACAGAAATAATAAGAAATCTTTAACAAGAACACTAATAATGTGAATGGATGTCATTGCATGGCAGCATGATACTTCAGTTTCAGTAAAAATTATTCAAATATAAACTAAGGAAAAATTAGACTATATATACATACATATTCATACATATATATGTCAGAAATCATACTCACACAGATGCACATATATGCACATGACTCTTTATATATAAGATGTTCCCCCAAAGTATAGTAATCATTATATAACCACTTCTGTCTAGCTTAGAACTAAAACCACTGCTATTATTTTTAATGCTTAGTACAGCTCTGACATATGAACGATGCTACTTTCAAGCCTTGATTCTTAGTTGTATATTATTTCAGTCTTTTTATCTCCAAAATACACAAGGCTGCTCTGCAGTTTTCTTGCTTATCTACAATGTCATATAGAATATCTGGTTTGGATTGAAAAAAAGATAATGTAGAAAGGTAAAAGTAAAGAAGTTGAGCCCTGGGCAAACTAAACTTCATGCATGCCTGTCCCCTCGGTATGTGGCATAATTCCTGAGACTGCACAGATAGTTGTTTGTAGACATGGGGAAATGGAGAGAGAAAGAGAGAAGCGGGGAGAGAAAGACAGAGGGATAGGAAGGGTGAGAAACAAGTCCCCATGGTATGCATTTAAGTTATAGTGCTGCCCAGAGGTTTTGGTAGCCCTTACTTACCTTGTAAGGGAATGATTCTTTTCCGTATTAGTCATCTTCTTATTGGCTTTGTAAGACTAATGTGATTTACAACGAGAAGATATGAGTAGACCCTTTCTGGGAATAGTGTGGGCAAGCACATCTTACTTTTTCTTTGCCTCTTTCCCCTGAGCATGACCTTTAGCTCTGCATCTGTGAAGTGGCCCAGAAGAGTACAGGTCCTAAAGAGCTCCTTGTTATCTTCTTTGTTTTCAGCTGATGGAGAAGAAAAAAATACCTGTATTTTTTCTGGGCTAAATATAAAACATCAGAGTGACAAGCGAGCCTCGCTTTGTAAACTTTTGCTATTTTATTGATGGGATCAAGATTGACTTTATCTGGCAATGCTTATTCTTCACATGTTGAAAATCTATCCTGTACTGTTACCATCGGATTGATCCTCTGATTTTCTTCTGTGTAACATCCTGTTACTTTCTCCAGTGACTGGGCCTTAGTTTATACCACTGTCCCAAGGCTATAAAGGTCAATAGTTTTGTTTATCGAGACACAGAAATAGGGTGTGTCCCATTCACATCTAAACTCTCCACATCATCAGGAGAAGAAGGTCCTAGAGTAAACTTTATTTTATGCACAACGAAGCTATTATCTCAGGATGGGTGACAAAACAATCCAAGATTTTGGAGTTTTTCTCACCAACCCTGGTCCTACCTCAACAGATTAGGGGAACTTAGAGAATACCAATAAAGTCACTCTCAGAATTTCTATGGGTTAAAAAAAAATAAGCCTTAGAATATAAAAAGTGTCATCTAGAAAATTCTCACTGAACTTATTTCCACATACATGTTAAGTGTCAGGAAGATTTACAAAATCCAATAGTTAGTGCCTTAATTACACTAAACAGTCACATTACAAAATCATTCCAATCATAAGTAGCTCTAGTGGGAGAGGTTCTGGTATCCAATTCATTTGTTTCTGCTACCCCAGTGTCTGACTTCCTCCACTTACCCTACTTCCTTCTCTCCTTCCTCTCCGCTTCCCAGACCTTTCCTTCTTTCCTTTTGTCTTGGGTGGATACTCAAGGTGAACAGCAAGGAGACGGGCACTGGGCATTTCAGTGTTCAGCTCTGAAAACTCTGCCTCAGGTCATTTCACCCAGCAAGAGCTCCACTAAGGGTTCAGCATGGATCTTGATTCTTTGGAACATATATTTTGTAACCTTTTAGAACACATTAAAAAATAACTTTGCATTTGACATTCAAGAAAGGGAAATGGGGATATCATTTCTCTTCTCTTTCAGAATAACAGATAATGTCCTCATGGGAAAAACCAGGAAATCAAATTTCTCACTTAATAATTCACAGGCAGCATATGGCCAGTTAGGACATATTTACCTTTTAATCTGAGCTTGGTCCCTGACCTCTGTGGGTCATTTTGTCACCACTGCCTGCTTTTTATGCTAACAGCTTTTTTCCATAAAACAAAATGAAAATTACTTCTAAAAAATGTCCTCACCACAAAGAATATAAGGGATAGTTTTTACTTATATTTGAGAAAAAAAAGTCTTCATTTTCACGCCTCAAAAATGGGACATATGCAAATGTGCAAAGCAAAAATTTCCTTTCAGATTAGAGAATACTAGCTAAATAGGAAGATAAAAGTACTGGGCATATGAATTAATTTTGACTTTTCAAAGATCAGCTATTTAAGAAAACAGCTACACTGATTTTGTACTCACACAGTAGAGATTAACTATAGAACACGTCTCTGCCCCAGAGGAAGGAGGAAATGAGGATATGTATGTCCGTACAAGCATTCATGGGCACCCTGTCCACATGCTGGGTTGCAACCTAAATGAGCAGAAGAGAAAGCCTTTACATTTTGAACAGTAGGATTCTCTGTTTCCAAGTGAGAACTCTATCTTGATTGGTAAAACATGCAGGTTCTGAATTCCTATCAAACTATACATAATCAAAATAATAAGTAATGCTATTCTGATAAAAGAGTTTTTCTAAAAGAGATTAAATACACATGTTTTTGCAAATCTTGGTGTAGCTATGACAGTAGCTCGGCATCAGGAGTGAGGACAGGAGTGAGGACAGAGACTATGGGAACGCGACATTCATATGGGTTCTCACACCATAGAACAAATATCACATATCAGTGTTTACTGGGATGTTTCTATGCATGTATTCACTTGTTACACCCCCAATATTGTGGATTTTTGCATGACACATTCTTCCTTGATCATATTTAATAATTTCCAATTGCAATGCTCAAAGTTGATCTAGACGATTACTTGCAAAATACGTAATAGTAAAAACAAGAATAGGTTAATCTTAAATTTAGAACTCAAAAGCCCATTTCTTCCTGGGAAGAGGAAAGTGGGAGGGATTAATGACTATGGAGTTATAGTTAAGTGTATAGAATATGTCTAAGGCATAACAAAAAATGATGGTGTTTGTGCAGCAGTAAATAACGTGCAAATATTCTTGGTGCCATGAAGATGGACACTTTGAGACTTTTGCAATAACACTGGCATTTGGCAGGCCAATATGGATGGGGAAATATTCACCAGTTCCCACCCTTAGATGTAGAGCTACAGGCATTTAATGACTGTTAATGGAGGGGAGATAAGTCTCCCCCTGGGATGAGCCCCCTAAGTGGTTTTCTAACACTAAGTGGTCACCGCTAAAACTTATGCTATGAGCAATAGTAATGACCTACCAGGTTGTTCCTACATGTTTATGTGTTTGCATAAATGCACATATGTTACAGTAATAATTGTAGGAAGAAAAGGATAAAAATGAACAAAGAGCTATCTGAAATAAAATTATTCATTTGGATTCTTTGAGAATGAAATTATCATCCAAGTTAAGTTACAAACAAACAAAACCAACATTGCAGCTGAAGGTGAAAGTAAGATCAAAAGAAAGAAAGAAATTAAGATTATGACTGTTTACCAGTTTAGAGATAGTGATGTAAATAACATAATTCGTCTACATTGTTGTAGGTCTATGGTGTTTGATTAATTTCTAGAAAAGTTATTGCTGTTAATATTTGACTTTAGATTTGTGCTGCTGGTTATTCCAATATAATTATTTAGTTTTTAGTCCATTATTAATAGTTCCTAGAGATGAATACTGGGATTGTTATTCACAGAATATACTATAGTTTTTTTCTGAGAAAGTATGTAATTAATACATATATATATATACACACATACACACATATATACATATGTATATGTATATACACACATACACACATATATACATATGTATATGTATATACACACATACACACATATATACATATGTATATGTATATACACACATACACACATATATACATATGTATATGTATATACACACATACACACATATATACATATGTATATACACACACATTAATCAAATTAATTAAAAACATATCTATTGTAGACTCTGCTGTTCTCTTTATTCCACATCAAGAGACAATAAAAACATCTATCTATCTATCTATCTATCTATCTATCTATCTATCTATCTATCTATCTATCTATCTATCTTTTGGGACTTAGAGGACTTAGGCTTTATTACGTGAGAAATTATCTCTTCATATAATCTGAGAGGAAAGATTTGACAAGATTTATTTGTCATTTCTTGGTCAGGTTCACTACTAAAATCCTCCCGACTGGGAACCTTTTGCTGTCTTATCTTTGTTATAACTCACGTCCTTCACTTTGGCCTCCATCTCTTTCATTAACCCATTTTTCTAAGCCCCATGTGACACATTTAAAGTTTTCACAGTTCTAACACTCACCTTGCAATCCATTCAACGTGCATTTCCTGAGATTTATATCTTCCTTAAAAGCCTGCATTGCCATTGATCAGTTTTCACCAGGAGTCACAGCCCCTCAACACCTCCTATTGGGTTCCATTTCCTCTACCACTGGCTTTCTGTGTAACAGATCACTTCAATGTTTTGCTAGGAGCCTCCATGTCTTCCTTTATAGAGAAAGGAAAAGATGACTATATTAGGCGAAGCTGAGGTTGCCCCCACACATCTTGGGAGCCAGTGGATCATCACCTCATAGCCTTATCTTGTGGGCTTCTCAGCCTTTATGTCAAAGCAGATCTATTGTAGACTCTGCTGTTCTCTTTATTATGCATCAAGAGACAATAGAAACAAATAGGACTCTCTGAGTCTAAAATATGCAACTCCAGAGAATGGACCAGATATAGTCTGAAAAGTTCTGTACAATTCAGTCTTCTCTCCATGCCTCAGACAAAAAGTCCTGTCATGGAGTAATCTAATCATAAAAGCATGAAAGCATCACTGAACTAGAAGCTGGTCATTTGAGCTAGTCCGGTTAGTCAGTCAGCACATGAGATCTGTCTCTTCCACCCAATGCAAGGGACTGCATGCATGTGAGGCCGACAGCTTTTGATGTGAGTGCTTGAGTTTTAAATTAAGATGCTTGCAGGAAATGTGCTCTTTGTCACTAAGACATCTGTCAGACCTTGTAACTTGTAACAACAAAAACAAAGAAAAGAAAGAAAGAAAGAAAAAGAAAGAAAGGAAGGAAGGAAGGAAGGAAAGGAAGGAAGGAAGGAAGGAAGGAAGGAAGGAAGGAAGGAAGGAAGGAAGGA
>NC_034593.1:128729939-128736755 GCF_900095145.1 Mus pahari | reverse complement strand
AAGGAAGGAAGGAAGGAAGGAAGGAAGGAAGGAAGGAAGAAATAATAAAGTCGAGGCAGCAAGGGTGGGCAGAAGAGAAAAAGGTTTGCCCCAGTCTCCTAGTGCAGGGGTGTGCCAGTGGCACATTATGGGTCCACATTCTGTCCTGTTACAGGGCATGGCTGCTTAAGAGGCAAACTGTGGGAAGCATGACTAAGCTTTCAGTGTATATTTTTTCCTTTTTGATCTGTCAGCCACTAAGAGACACTAAACATCCCACTTTTTGATGGATGGTTCTCTTCAACATAAACCTATGTTATCAAAGACATGCATGTTAGAATGGCTCAATTCCCGATTATTTCAAATTACTATTTTCTAATAGTGATTAATAATTCTCATTCATCATTTTGTTCTGAAGCTTCTCTTATTTGATGCTAATAAACACATTGTATAGAATATTTTTGGTGACTAATGCTTGCTATCATCTTACTTTTATATCTTCACCTACATGTTTTGTTTCTTATAAAGAACATCCTAGCTTAGTATTAATCAGATTTTGATGTACATAGTTTTCTTAAAGTATTTAAGAATAAATTTTGATCATTAATTGCTTATTGCTGTATGTAAGTAGCTATGTGGCTTTACATGTATTTATGAGTATTATTGCGATTATTTCTATTGTCAACATTGCTTGAAAGAGTGTATCCATTAGGATTTTTTATTTTCAGAAATGGTTGTCTTACAGTGTTCTGAAAGAATGTGTCACTTTTCAAATTGCTGGGGGTTCGGATGAATCACAAAGCAGAAGCAGGAAGTTTATATGTCGTTAAAGTTATTGAGCAGATCTGTTTTTGCTGATGCCCTTCCCACAAATATAAAGTCTAGATTTTTTCAGCCATTGAAATGATGACTCCCATGAGTGACGACTCCCATGAGTGATTCCTCAGGACTCACGGAGTTGCATTACTTGTCTTCTTGTTCTAAGGCTTGAAGCTGCACATACTGGGAAGCTGTCTTCTCACCTCTCCAGCCTGCAGCTGGCCACTGGGGACGCTCCAGCCTCTGATCATATGAACTGATCTAATAAATCCCATCACAATTACACATGCCTTCTATTGGTTTATTCCTCTGGAGAACCTTGACTAATACAATATTCCATCTTTGTCCTGTATTGGTTCAGGGAGTTTAGTCAACATAATAAAAATAGTTTATTCTTTTAGGTGGCTGATGTACTTGCTTTAGTTCAGATTATTTTATAACTTAGTGAAGCAGGCATCTAATCAAGAAAGAGCCAGTGGTATTAGGCTAGTTAATTCATTTCCCAGTTTAAAGTCTTGAGTATAAATGCCTTATTAACTGAAAGTAACACTATTTCTACTACTTTCTTGTAGATTCTGAAATAGTATAATAAAAGAAACTTTATTGTGTATACAACATTGAAGAAAAAGAATAATTGAACAATAGGGTCCTAATGTATGTTATTTATTAATAATCAATATATACTTATACTCAGTAGACACATGTCTATATTATTCCAACCAGACTTCTGTGTAAACTTTAATTTACATAAGAAAGAAACAAACTTTAAGGAATCAAAACTAGAATACACACTCTTGAATAGACTTATAAAGGATTCATTTCCCATGGTTGTTGAAAGCAAATTTTCTTAATTAAAGGCCAATAATCATATTGCACTAAATATTCTAGAGTCAAATAGAAGCTGGAGTTATTTATATACCTCTCTAAAAGGATATTATCATTCCTGGCTTTTGATATCTGTAAGATTGAATTTATAATAAAACAGCATCCACTTTTTATTTGAATTTTGCTAGAAAAGTTACTCTTCTATAGTTATTTAATACTCCTTTATAGTTATTTAATTGCGTAATAACCCCCCCCCCCCTATGGAAAAATGCTTAACTTGAGGAGCTGGATTCTATCTCACATACCATTATGGGCCGTGAGCAAAAGTTACTCTCAGTGTTTAGAGAAGGAGCAAAACCACAATGGGAACTCACACCTATCTAACACGTTCCATGTCATGCAGTGCTTTTGCAGTACTGATTTCCTGACAACTTCCAGGAGGTCTTCACTGTATCTCTTCAAATAGATCTACTTTCATCTGCTATATATAAAATGTACAGAAATCCATGCTTAGTTATTTCTCACAACTCACATCTTATTGTTTTTTGATGTGATCTACATTTATGTTCTCAAACATTCATCTTTATTGACTCTGAAAATTGTAACATCAGCTTTTTGGGCTCTCATGTTCTCCAGAAAAATTTCCACAAATCATCTTGAATACCTTGAGACTTCACACAATGTGAAGACCTAAATTCTTCATTTTTTTCCTCACCTATTCTTTCTGGTAGATATTGCTACCACCATGGCCACTTGAGTATAGTATCTTTGTATGTTCATTTTTAGAGGTTAACACTTGGCCAGTTACGAGCCCCCTTGAAATTACCATGGACTGATACCTAGCCCTCCCATTTCTCTCCACTTGGAGCCAACCTGCTTTATATCATACTTTCCTAGTGATTTTTACTAGCTCTGGATTGATCCCTCAACAGTTGTTCTTTGAACTCAGTCGATAAACAACTACCAGGTGGTGTTTTCCTAGCCCCTTCTCTAATCATGCTTTTAAAAAACTAAAACACTAAACTACATCATATTCAATCATAGCATTCTCCTGCCTATCAAATTTAGGTCAACAGTTTTTATCAGCAGTTACTATACATGTGATAAGCCCCAGGGTGATATTGCCACTGTTCAAAGCCAGGTCATAGTGGTACCTCTTGGGTATCCACATTGAAGTAAAGTTAAGCCTCTTCTTTAAAGTGCTTTGTTACACTGTATAGCTATTTCTATTTCTTAAACATGCTTCATTCTTTTCTTTTCAAATGAGTCACCTAGTTCCCTAATTCCATTTTCCCATTTTCTCCCATTGTAGAACACCACCTAAACAAAGTGTTTGACAGTTTTGCCCCATTTTCATAGGATTTTGTGAACACTTACAGCATACAGTGTAGTCTACCTGATTTGTCTTATACACTTTATATTTTTTATTGCAATCTTATGGCAAGCTAAAATCTATTACTTATTATTATTATTATTATTATTATTATTATTATTATTATTATTACTTTATGTGTGGGGGTGTTCAACCAGTGTGTATGTCTTTGCACTACTTGTGTGCAAGGCTCACAGAACCCAGATGTATGGTCAAGATGCCATTTGATCTCCTGGAATTTGAGTTACTTGTGTTTCTGTGATACCATGTGGGTGGTGGGAATTAAACCCAGGTCCTCTGGAAGAGAAACTAGAGGTCTTAAGTGCTAAGCCATCTTTCTAGTCCTGAGTCCTAACATTTAATAATGTGGAGAGGACATAATTCCTTCTAAAATGCTGTATGCACTAGCATAATCTCCATTTAAAGTCATGGATGCACTCACTTTTTTCTTGTTTTGTTGCTGTTGTTTTTGTGAGACATTGTATTTCTGTTTAGTTACGTTTGGTTTGGAAATTGCTATGTAGGCTTGCCTTGAACCCATGTTTTTCTTGGGTTTTCAGTTATGTACCATTGCTCTGCTTACAATTTTTGAATTGCACTTTGTTTGCCAGTTTTGAGATTGACTTTTTCCTTGTTAACTAGGCTTGCCGGAAACTATAAGGCTCAATTTGTTCCTCTATTTCATTCTTCTGGATATAAGTGTATATAACTGCAGTTAGTTTTGAATTGTACTTTGACAAGATCCTAGTCAATTTTAATGTCAAGGCTGACTTTCAATGAACTAAAGGAAGAAAACTCCCATGAGTCTTTCCATGACACGATGGCTTCTCACTTGACTTTTTTACAGGAAAGAGATTTGCAGCCATCAGGGTGAACTGGGATAAGAGATTTACCCATTTGCCTTTGTTCTAACTTTCTTGAGAACTTCTAAAGAGTGACTTTTTGCCCTTCTATATGATCGTTCTAAAATTCAATGAGAAAGATATTTACAGTTCTGTAAATATCACTTTGGCATTTTACATTTTGTAGGAAAAAAAGCTTTTACATTGCAGTTCATAGCAGAGTTTGAGGTTCTTAAATGCCAAGGAAAGATGTAGAAAAGAGACCTTTTTCTGGGAAAAAAGACCAACTTTCGAATTTGACATTGAGAAATTTGAAGAACATTTAGGAGTACCCGTGAAGAATAAAGATGTTATTTGATGTCAGGCCACAGGACTCTTCACTCCTTAGCAAATGGGAGAAGGCACAGGGTATTAGAGTAAATGAAAGGGTATGCTATGCATTACTTCCTTTATATGAAGCTTATATAATCACTTGCAATACTATGCGGCAGTAGCAATCAAATAGCTTCAGGAAATGGTGCTAAATATGTGTCTTAATGAACTGAAGAATGGAGGTGTCCAGATACATATCTAAATACTTTAAAGGTAGATTTCTTATTCTGGCTGGGAATAAGAGCATGATGCTACTTCACAGAACATTACCTTTTAGAGGAGGACAGTGCTGCCTTTCCTCTTGTAGTAATGACATGGGTTGGAAAATCATTACAGGAGTCAAAAAGGAAAGGTGCAGATGGATGAGCTGGAATACATTTCATAAATTCTTGTCTCTTGCATTCATAGATCAAGCAAGAAAGTAAATGAGAAAAGAGTAAGCTACTGATATTTTCCCAATAAATATATAAACAATAAATTTATTCAATCATTTATTTAATGGATTGTCAAGTTGGTGCTTTTATAGAATTACCATTAACATGAGTGAATCTGGGTTCTTCATATTAATTCTCATACTTCCACTAGAAGACAAATAAAGTGTTTAAATGAATAATTGAGAATAATGTAATAAAGGGATCACTTATGAACCCTATCACCATGCAAGGTTCTAGGGATGTGGACCTGGAGTTTGGAGTTTGGGCTGTCTGATAGAGAAACCATATCTCCCTAAAGGTATAGTGTTTTTATTTAACTTAGTTGAGCAAAGTGAAAGTGTTATGGAAGTAGGGTGAGCCAATCAAAGTAGAAGTCTCTTTAGGGAATTGATCTCCAGCCATAACTATCCAGGAATAGAAATTTTGATGTCCATTTTCTGCACACACTATCAACATCCACACTGGCCATTTTCCCAAGTTGAGTCTGAGGCTTTGAGTCTTTGTCATGGCCCTGCCCACACCTACAGCAAACATTACTTCAGGCCTTGGCCATTCTAGGCTTTCTCCACTCCCATGATAACTTCTTACTTCATAGCATTAATATCACAGAGTGCAAAGGGTGAGCAGACAGGAAAAGACTGACTCATGAACAATGTCAACATTCTAGGAAAGTTAACTTTGGAGGGGGACCAACTGCTACCAGTCCATGGTGTGATGAAGAAGAATCCAGAGGATACCTTGATCTTCATTGCTTCTATTTCTCTGGTCTCCTCACCATGAATTTACTGGTCAACTACAAAGGGGATTTCAAATATTTAGGTACTCAGAATTGCCTAAGTTATTTCTCAAGATATTGTTTGAGCTAGACAGTTTTGGAATAATTTTATGACTAGGTAATATGAATAAATATGAGTACCTTTTCTCTTTCACATAGAGATGGTTTCTTTGGTAATTTAATTTGGTAAAATGTCAACAGGTATGGTGGTTTATATGCTGGGTATGTTCTGCTGCTATTGATATAGAAATTACAGTTTGATGGTTAAAGTTTTATCACAGAATAAGTCTGTTTCACCACTTAAACAAACAAACAAACAAAAACTAATGATTTCCTTTTTTCTTTAATTTGTTTCCCCAGTTTTTCTTTAATGTTTTGTCCAAATATGTAAGTCCTGGTCTAAAAACTAAATGTGATATCAGACCTCAAAGCACACTGTTGTTTGTGATCTGCTGTGTGAACCGTTTGTCTCTCTGAGAAAGTGTTTCCAAAGCACTTTAATGGCATTTTGCTGAAGGCTCTGATATACATATATTTCTAATATTTGTAATCTCATATATATATATAATATATATTATATATATTCTGATATACATACATGTGTGTATGTATATATGTATATGCATATGTTCTCAATTTTCTTTTTGCTCTGTAAAGAAATAAATCATGTGTTATAAATCTCATATATATATAATATATATTATATATATTCTGATATGCATACATGTGTGTATGTATATATGTATATGCATATGTTCTCAATTTTCTTTTTGCTCTGTAAAGAAATAAATCATGTGTTATAATCCATATATATATATAAATATATATATATATATAATTACTAATGTGGACTTGATATGTCTGAAAGTTTATTACTAAACAATCACATGTGGGATAAACTGATTTTAAATTTAAAAACCAACTTCTTAGAAAGATAAGAGATTTATTTGTTTACTTATTTTGTATTCATTCATTCTAGGCAGGTAAGCTGACATGTTTAAAATGCTAATTTTTTTTCTTTTTTTTGAATTTTATTACACATCTTATTAATTTTTTAAATTGGGGTTATTTTAATTGTCATTTCTCTTTTTTCTTTTTTTTTAATTTATTTATTATTATTTTCTTTATTTACATTTCAAATGCTATCCCGAAAGTTCCCTATACCCCACCCCTGCCCCTGCTCCCCTACCCACCCGCTCCCACTACTTGGCCCTGGCCTTCCCCTGTGCTGGGTCATATAAAGTTTATAAGACCAAGGGGCCTCTCTTCCCAATGATGGCCAATTAGGCCATCTTCTGCTACAGATAGATGCAGCTAGAGACTCGAGCTCAGGGGGTACTGGTTAGTTCATAATGTTGCTGGTGGGATTGCAAGTTTGTACAACCACTCTGGAAATCA
>NC_034593.1:128687093-128729314 GCF_900095145.1 Mus pahari | reverse complement strand
ATGGAGGAGCTAGAGAAAGTACCCAAGGAGTTGTAGGGGGCTGCAATCCTGTAGGTACAACAACATTATGAACTGATTTTTTTTCTATTTGCTTCTTTTTCCCTTCATTGATGTCCATTCTAACAAATACTATTTAACCCCTCGTGTCCATAATACTCCTAGAGTATAAATTTTAGCACTCCAAATTGCTAACTCAGTCATTGTATTATTTTAGTAATCTATTGATGTGTTGCAAAGTACCCCAATGTGCTGGATTTTTTTTTTAAAAAACAGCATCTATTACATTTTAGTTTCTGTGGTTCTGAAATAGTGGGTCCAGCTGAATTGGATTCTGTGTCAGGGCATGTCACAAGGCTCTGATTTAGGTGTAGATGTTGGTTATGATATCTTTAAGGGGACTTCTGGAGAAGGCCTTACTTCTGTGCTTGCTGATAGGAACCAGACTTTTGCTGGGAGCTGGGCTGAGCCCTCCCTTGGCTTCCTGACCTGTATGTGTTTCCAGTTTGTAGATGGCAGCAAGGCACCTTGATGTGAGAAGGCGAGAAACCAAATCAAGTGAGCCATAGTCACATGAAACCTCATTTTTGCTGAGTTTTCTTCATTAGAACTAAATGGTTTGATCTATGTCTCATAATGAGACATAGAAAGAGGTGGCACAGAACATAGTAGAGGATGCTTTTAAATGCTCATTTCCTTCAGTTTGTCATAGGACTGAACAACTCAACACGTCCAAAGTTGTATTAAAATTGCCTCTGAAGGTTTTTCTTTGTTTTCTCTTGAATGTGGATAACTCCTTGGAATGCATATAGTTAATGCTTTGTAAAGGATTCGTTTTTTAATGCATTTTTAATTTTACATGCATATAAATTTAGTTTATAGGCTGGTTGTTGATACAAGATTGTTGCTAGTACAGAGATCTTGGTACCAGCATGTAGTGTGTGCAATTCCAGCAACTTAATCCTTACAAAACTTCTCTGGTAGATCAAAGGGCTCTTCATTTTCTCTCTGACCTGGTCTTTTAAACCTTATTTATTTATTTATTTATTTATTTATTTATTTATTTATTTATTTATACAAATCCACAGCATACTGCCTATGGCTTTCTGCCACTGCCTTCAGCCTCATGACATCTCTGAGAAGTGGCGTTTTTCTGTGTAGTTGTCTGTCATCCCACTCCTGGGTGAGGTTATGGAGCCTCTGACTGCAGAACATAATGACCTGGCATTTCCATGAAAACAATGAAAATAAAGAAGTGGCTCCAGTTGGCTCTTTGGCCTTCCCTCAACTCCATTATGCTTTCAAGTCAAGTGGCTCAAGATTTTCTCTACTTGAACTCCTATATTTCCAGAAAAGAGAGTCCTACGGCGTCTTCCAGAACTATTATACAATAAGTATAATCTCACAGATGTTTTTGAATGAAAATACTACCTAATGATACTTCATGTAGAATTTCTATCTTAATAATGTGTTGTTATTTGAAAGAAGGATTTGAAATTGGTTGAAGTAAAGGTGAGGTGAATTATAAATTTGGACCCAACTTCCTATCTTATACAGATTTTTAAAACAAGCACTTCATTTTTCCTGCTCTGCTAACAAAATCTGATTCTGTTATGAAAGCTTAATAACATTTTGGAAATTTCTCCTGTCAGAAACAATTATGCAGCAGCTCCTCCTTGTCCAAACATTTATTTGTCCTTCCCAAAGAACTCGGTAGATTAGTGAGACCTAATGCTACCTTGATCGCAGGAGACTGCATTTCTGAAAATACAATTATGTCTAGAACTTTCCTGCCATGAAAGTGAGCTAACCTAATTGCATGTGCTCTATTTCTTTTCTGGAAACTTTCTGAGAGTTGGGCATGTCATAGTCAGCCATCTCTGCTTCTCTGAAAGTGACAATTTATGTGACTGTAGCTATGTATTTGAATCATGGTGTATACAATTATTCTTCTACTCTTCCCAGTATTTTGACTAGAAATTCAGCTTTATACTTCTATCTAGTTCATCAAATAAAATATCTAGCCACTTTTACTTAGTCTCTGTCAAGGTGACTTTGGATTACTATTTTTTAGAAAATCTTACAAATAAATTATAGGAGGTTTTCCAGTGTTTTTGTTTGTTTGTTTTCTTTTTTTCAGAACCAGGCTTGAACCAAAGTCCTCCACTGAACTCCAGCTTTGTTGCTCTCTTCCCTGTGCATTTTGCACATAAACTTACTCTTACGACTACAAAATGGCTTCTGCGATTTCAAGAATTCCTTTCTTATCAGTTTCTCCCACATGGTAAAACGTAGCTTGGTCTGCCTAGGTGCTCACTCTGCACTTCCTACCCATTGCTTTAGTAAAATTCTCTTTAGAAGTCAGAACTGTGCTGTTGAGTTGCCCCATGACAAATGCTTACATCTTGACTGTTTTCTCCCCCTAAACTGAATAAGCAGGTCGTGGGTATCGATCATGTCAGGATCGTTTCAAATGCCTAATTTTATATCACTTCCTCTAGTTCAGGTACAGAGCCTTTTGCCATTTCTTAAACCTGTCAACTGTCTGTGATATTTAGTGGGTGACTTTTCTCTGCCCACTTTGCTCAGCTACATAACCACAGTGTAGCAGAAGGTCTTGGTGAGACCACTGTAACCTGAGTGCTTTGTATGTCTCTCAGTGCTGGGTGAAAATTATAACATAGTTTTATCAAATCTTTTACATTTTGGCATTATCAGTTATCAGGCTATCCTGTCTTTCAGGTGTTTTGTTTTGTTTTTTTTTTTTTTTTTTTTGCTGTGGTTGTTTTGTTTTGTTTTTGTTTTTTGTTTGTTTGTTTTTTCCCAGTAGTAAGCTCTATTTTCTATTTGGATCATTGTTGCGGGTTTGGTCAGTTCTGAGTGTTTCTCACCACTTTCAGGCAATGCCCCTGAATTCCCCAGTCAATCCATCCTCACAATATCAAGCAATATCAGCTGGAAATTTCACCATTTACTTCACTGAAAATAGTCATGCAATGAGAAGAAAAAACTTACTCCTTGTACAGTAACTAGATTTATCATAAATATATCTGTATTTATAGGTACCTATGGGCTCTGCCTTCTATCTTGCCTCTATTTTTTTCCTTTTATTGATTTATTTATTTCCTTTTATTGATCCTACTCATTTTCTTCTGAACATTGTTTTCTTTTCCAAATAAAGCATTGTTTTCTGCATCATTAATTTGTCATATTAAGGAATTATTTCCATTAGTATGGAAATATAATGTACTATTTCCCATGGAAAACAAATAGCATAGACATAATGAATAAGCAATGACTATTGCCATTTTTCAGTCATTCAAACTTAACTTTGGTTTGGTCTGGAGGTGTAAGACTTTTCTCGCAGATACTTGAGAGTTTGAAGTTATGGATGTAAGAACAAAGATACTTGGGTTAAAGAATGATTTCAGGATCAGCCAGTGCAAATTACTAAGACACTATATCAAAAATACAAACTAAAACTGGAGCTAGGATGTAACTGAGTAGCAGAGTGCTTAACTAGTACTTATGAGGTGCTGTGTCTAATTCCTGCTATCACCAAACAATTACTTCAGTCATGTGTAGTACTTTAAGATTAAATACATTGCCAAGTGTTGTGCCATATGCCTGCAATTCCTGGACAAGAGAGGTAAAGACAGGAAGATTAGGCGTTCAAGATCAATCTAATCTACCAAGCTAGGTGTTTGAGATCAGCCCAAACTTATATAAAGCTTTGTGTAAAGAGTAAGCATTTAATTATTATAGTAGCAGATGTAATTTAATGTAATATTTTGGCTATATATATATATATATATATATATATATATATATAGCCAATATATATATATATTCTCTTGTAAGATTAATAGAAAATTAATGTAGCATACACTATATTAATTTGCAATTTGCATAAAATTAAAATATATTTGACATAAAGAGGATTTCCTTCCCAGATCTTTGAAATAAGAAATAGTTTGAGGAAACATAATCATTTCTGAAGAGAATGAGAGAATAATCCCAAATCTTAGGTTATCAATAAATCTCTTTCCTGGTTTGTTTATTTGTTTGATTCTTTAATATATACTTTTACAGGTGTTTATTTATTTCCCCTCAATGTCTTCAGTATAGCATCATTATTGATATAGAGAAAGAAGATGACTCAAGAATTTCAATGTGGTAATGCAGCAAAAGACTCCTACATTTTTCCTTGTTAATGCTCAGTATCACAATAAACCTTTGCACACACCTTTAGGTAGGTATTTGTATTAATCAATTTTAATCATATCTTTGTGAGTGAGTCTTTGTGCAAGGATGCCACAGCACACAGGCAAAGTGCAAAGAATAAATTTAGGTGTTGAGCTTTGCCTGTCATCTTCCGCGAGGACATCTTTGCTGTTTGTTGCTACTTAAACAGTTTAGCGGGCCCTTGTGTTTCTTTCCCTGCCTCCCATTTCACTGTTAAAGAACTGAGATTGCCAACACATGCTTTATGCTGGTCCCTGTGAATCCAGCTCTTCTCTTCATGCTCCTATTGCAAGCCCTTAGTCAATGAGCCCTTCCTGGCTCCAACCCATTGTTACTGATAAGTATAACAACTCAAATCCAATTAGACTTTATGATCATCCCTCAAGGAAGGGGAGCATTGCTATGGCCTAGTAGACAAACCACCAGAACTTTACCTAGTGGAATCAGAAGGATGGGAAAGTCCCCGTTGCGTGTCATTTAGAAACATGCTTTCCTTCCCATGTACTGACTATATATATGGACTAGACCCTCCATATGACCTCATTTGCTCTGAAACTGAGGGAATATTTTTAGCTATTACTGTGTTGATCCAAGTTGCATTTGATGACCGTATTATAAGTGTTTCATGAGGACTATCTAATTTAATGCTCACAACAGTGCTTTAATTTTAGTACAATTAATTCTACAGACACAGGCCATGAAGAAGCTTATAACAGCTAATTAAAATGTCCGATGCTTTGCAGTTGGTAAGTTGTGGAAATTAGCCTTAAAGCCCAGCTGTCTGATCGATGCAAAAGCTCCAGACCCCATATCAAAGGATGCACTCTCCCAAAGCTGGTCAGAACCACAGAGAGCAAACTATAGTTTAAGTAGGATGAGTGTTGTTGGTTTCCCTTTCCTTATTTTTATTAAAATCGGTGGTAGAATTAAATTTTGAGATATTCATTCTCTACATTGTAGCTTCCAAGCAACTGTCCATATCTTGTGAGCTGAGATTGCTTCCAGGAAAGGATTACATAGGACAAATGTAAGTTTAGTCTATTCAATATTTAAACAGAGTTTCAAATTCACAAGAAAGATACTCATTTGATCCAGGGTTCCTGATACATAAAACCTAGGATTTTGAGTTTCAGGTGGTTAGACACTTAGGTCTACTGAAATGAAGCACGTGTTCTTCACAATATATTGAAAAGGATAAAGAAGAAACATACTCACCCCTCTCTTAGAAATTAAAGTGGTCTGGCAAGAAAGAAAAGTTAAATCTGAAAGAAATAAGTTAGAATCGATGTAAAAAGGCTCTGTTAATCACCATTCTGAAATTAGGTCCTATGAGGAGGAAATGGTGTAGGATCAAATCCCAAGTAACTATGCAGGAATGGGAGGGCAGTGACGATGTCATCAGCCTTTAGAAGATTCTCAGAGAAAGGAGGTGTTTATGTAGTTAGTGTACAGAGTGTATTTTCTCCAGTGGAGAACCAGAAGGCTTGAGCAAATTCCAATTTAAAAAAAAAAAATCTGATTCCAATTTTAAAAAAAAAAATCTGAGTTTAAGTCAATGTGGAAGACCATTAATGTTTTCTTGCAGTATTGCAGAATATGAAATACACAACAGGAACATTAATACTAGGTCAGATTTGAGCTATAGATAAGACATGCATAGAGGAAGAACATATAACCAGAAGAAACAGGATATATGAATAGGATAACCAGTTATCAGAAAGAAATTGAGAAATATCAGTTGCTATAGAGAATCAGACCCCAGCCCAGGTTTAGTAAAATGAAAGAAATGTAGAACATGGCTTCAGTGTATTTCATCTGTTTTGTTAGTTATTTTTCTCATTACTGTGACCAGATATATCTGTCAGAGCTTCGTGATGAAGGAGTTTATTGTAGGTTGCAATTTTAAAGACTACTTCTTTCAGCATGCACTTCTTCACATCCACAATAGTGTCTGGGTTTAGTAACTATATATGGAATGAATTCCCCAGGTGGAACAGTCTCTGGGCGGCCTTTCCTTTAGTCTCTGCTCTAAACTTTATTTCCATATTTGCTCCTGTAAGTATTTTGTTCTCCTTCTAAGAAGGACTGAAGCACCCACACTTTGGTCTTCCTTCTTCTTGAGCTTCATGTGGTCTGTGAATTGTATCCTGCTTATTTGGAGCTTTGAGGCTAGTATCCACTTATCAGTGAGTGCAGACCATGTGTGTTCTTTCCCCATTGGGTTACCTCGCTCAGGATGATATTTTCTAGTTCTATCCATTTGCCTAAGAATTTCATGAATTCATTGTTTTTAGTAGCTGATTAGTACTCCATTGTGTAAACGTACATTTTCTGTGTCCATTACTCTGTTGAAGACATCTGGGTTCTTTCCAGCTCATGGCTATTATAAATAAGGCTTCTATGAACATAGAGTAACATGCTGATTACATGTTGGAGCATCTTCTGGGTATATGCCCAGGAGTGTTATAGCTGGGTTCTCATGTAATACTATGTCCAATTTTCTGAGGAGCCACCAAACTGATTTCCAGAGTGGTTGTATCAGCCTGCATTCCCTCCAGCAATGGAGGGGTATTCTTCTTTCTCCACATCCTCTCCAGCATCTTCTGTCACCTGAGATTTTTATTTTAGCCATTCTGACTGGTGTGTGGAGGAACCTCAGGGTTGTTTTGATTTGCATTTCTCTGATGACTAAAGATGTTGAACATTTCTTTAGGTGCTTCTCAGCCATTCAGTATTCTCAGTTGAGAATTCTTTGCTTAGCTCTCTACCCCATTTTTGATAGGGAAATTTGTTTATCTGGAGTCTTAACTTCTTGAGTTCTTTGTATATATTGCATATTAGCCCTCTATCAGATGTAAGCTTGGTAAAGATCTTTTCCCAATCTGTTGGTTGCCTTTTGCTGAAAAGAGCCTGATATGGCTGTCTCCTGAGTGGCTCTGCCAGAGCCTTACAAATACAGAGGATGATGTTAGCAGCCAATCGTTGGAATGAGAGCGGGGTCCCTAATAGAAGCGTTAGAGAAGGGACCGACAGAGTTGAAGGGGTTTGCAACTCCACAGGAAGAACAACAATATTAACCAACCAGACACCCCCTCCAATCCCGAACTCCCAGAGACTAAGTCATCAACAAAGGAGTACACATGGCTCCAGCTGCATATGTATAACCTTGTCATGCATCAATGGCAGGAGAGGTCCTTGGTCCTATGAAGGCTCGATAGATGCCCCAGTGTAGGGGAATTGAGAGCGGGGAGGTGGAAGCGGGTGGGTGTGTGGGTGGAAGAACACCCTCATAGAAGCAGGGGGAGGGAGGATATGATAAGGTGTTTCCAGGAAGGAGGCAAACCGGGAAAGGTGATAATATTTGAAATGTAAATAAAGAAAATATCCAATAAAAATTTAAAAAAATATAGACTACTTCTGTAGAGGGAAAGGCATTGGTGGAGTTAATGGCTGCAAGAACATGTGGCAGGGGCTTCCACATCCTGTTAGACCAGGAAGATGAAATTTTGTCCCAGAAACACCACGGGCTATAACTCACAAAGCCTGCTCTAGTGACTCAATTCTGTTATGTATGTCTTCAATTCCCAAACTTCCATAACTTCTGTAACCATTCTGAAGACTGGGACTAAGTGTTCAGTCATGAACTATGGAGTAAACTAAAAAGCCAGACGATAACATCCCGCATGACTTTGCAATTTAATCTTTAGCAATGATTTCGGGAAATGAAATTATTTTTCAGATAATATTATTTGCATATTTTCTCCATCTCAGACTCTCCTCATAGTAACATTGCACAATTTTTGGTTTTGATTATTGCATTATTTACGAGAGTCTTGCTTTTAAACTCATTCTAAATCAAGATCTTATGCTGAAATGTCCTCATTACAGCATTGTCTCTTAACACTACTATTCCTAGTTACAAATTATTTATTTACTACTTGTTTCCCCTTGACTATAAGAATCATAAAAATTTCTTTTAGGCTCCAGTTGTAGATCTCTGTGTTACTCAACATAGTCTGTAAAAAGAAGTTTCTCTAATGAGGGTTGCCCTATGACCTGCTGTATGGATATGATGATGAAACAGTTTAATGTTATATCCACTTAGCAAAATTATATCATTATGTTTTACCTAGGGTCTATGACATGTCTGTCTAGCTAGAGGTTCTTGGCCTAGATATGGCAATTCCAAGCCAAGTAAGATGTACTATCTTATTCTTCCAGTTCTCTCAACCCAAAATGGGATATATTCATCAAAAACTTTACCTTGAGGCTCAGGAGTCTATGTAGAAGATTATAAAAGCCAGAGTCTGTGAAGGATTCCAAGCAAATGGCACATTCCAAATGCAAAAGGGCCAACATAAAATGAACTGGGAATGACAATATGCACAAGGCCTTAATAGGGTCAAGCCTGACAGGATCCCATTTCTAAGAATACATGGACAGCAGGTCCCACCACTAGCCAAGAAGCTATGTATAATTGATGTCTACTGGGAAAAGGATAACCATTCGCCAACAGGGTTCACTGAGCATATCAACCACACTCCAGGGCAAGCCTCCATGGCCAAGAGTATTTGGCTATCATAAAACAACCTCCATGTTTTCATCATTGTTGTTGTTTTCTGGGCTTTTATTTTGTGGATATTTTTGTTGCTGATGATTTATTGATCTTTTGCTAGCTTGTTTTGATATTTGTTTTTGTGCTTGTGGGTTCTCTTTTGGAGATAAAGAAAGATAAGGGGAGAGAGAAAGCATAAAGTGGAAAGGAGAGGAAGGATAAGGGAGAAGTTTGAGGAGAAAGAACATGACCAAGATGCATAAAAATGTTTTAATAAATAAAGTTGAAATAAACATTCTTCAATATTAGTTGGCTGGGGGAATAAAAAAATGGAGGTTATGATAAGAAAACAGGTATCAGGCTGCAGGCTAGGAAATCAGTCTAGAGGCTTGCAAATGAAAACATGGTATGTCAGATTTCTTGTGATTGAAGATTACTTTTAGAAAAATTAAAGTAGAAACTTTAATACTTTTGTATCTTGGGTATATGCTCTAGTGTACGGCTTCTTGAACTGCTCATAGCGTGACCCATTTTCATCAAAGAAATAGCTGTCCTCTCATTTTACTTTAATCTTTCCTCATTATTCATAGTTCTCTGAGAATTTCATACAATGCAATGAACTGATCACACACACACACACACACACACTCCTTTGACTCCTCCCAGATCCATCTCAGCCTTTCCTACTTCTTGTTCTTTTCAAATTTTGTAAGACCAATTCATCAAGTAGAGGTTGTCCTGCTCATACAATCGTAGAAGGTCTTCTGTGGAGCATGGTCTACATCCTCGGGACCACACCCTCAGAAAACTTAACTCTCCTCTTCCATCAGCTTTTCATTGCAGCAGGTGCTTAACTAGGGTAGAACTCTGTATTCTCCTCCCTCCTCATGCTGGCTTTTTTTTTGGGGGGGGGGGGCTGAGACTGAGCAGAGTTTCTGTATGCTCCCAACTATTATCCGTTAATATGTGTGACTTGCCTGTATTCTTCATTGCTTAGCCATTCAATGTCTTTGGTTTTTATAATCTCTCTGTTCATCCTTCTGCTATGATCCCTGAGCCTTTCTCGGAGGGCTTATGATACAGATAAAAAATTTAGAGGTTAGAACTCCATAATATTTTATTCTCTGTACTTTGATCAGTCATTAATCTCTGTGTTACTCTCCAAAAAGTTTATGCAAAAAGAAGTTTCTCTAATGAGGCTCACCCTATGAACAAGTGTACAGATTAAATGATGAGTTAATTTAATATATCCATTCAGCAAATCTTTCATGTTAGGTTGACCCTAGGGTCTATGACATGTCTAGCTAGAGGTTCTTGGCCTAGATATGAGTTCTGACTTGTTGATTAGGCATTAAATCCATTCAGAAATGTTTAGTTACTCCCGTGATATTACCACCAATACTGGCACCATCTCTACATATCCATTACCATAGCTCACAGGGTTCATATTAGCCGATATTGGTGATTCTATTTTTCTCTCTGGGAGTGTGCATTTCACTTTTTGCTATTATAAAAACTATCCAGTAGAGAAGAAGCTTCCAAGTAAGTGCTAGCATGATTTTTTCCATGTTCTGTAAGTCAAGTATATGGCATCTTCAGCAATAGGGTATTACCTCCCAGTTCTTCAAGAAAACCAAAAGAATTGGCAGGAAGCTAAATTTTGGGGTGCTATCTGAGACATCTTTGGAAATAATTCCAAAGATTCCCAGGCATACTTATAAAATAGGTATACAAACCAAAAGTTTACTGCTAATAATTCATAAAAAATATATAGTAAAATACTTTTAAATATATTGTAAAATGTATTTACTTTAAAATAAGCATTAAAATACTTATGAAATATATTATAAATATTTTCTATACATATAATTTGTCTTATATTTTACGTCTGTGTATGTGGGCACTTGTGTGTGTGTGTGTGTGTGTGTGTGTGTGTGTGTGTGTGTGTGTGTAGGTCATATAATAACTTGAGGGCATCCATTCTTTCCTGGTTGAGTTTCAGATATTACACTCAAGTCTTAGTGCTGGTGGCACATGCCTTTATCTGCAGTGCCTTCTCACTGGTCATGCTGCACATAATTTCTGTGATTTTAGAAGTTGAAAGCAAATAGCATGCTGAGATGATGGGCAAGCTTGTTTATTTTCATATGAATATTTGGCTGATCATTTGATACTTTATGATGTTTATAGAACATCTTCATGGCTTTTTGGAGAAGAGCAGTAGTTTGATTTTAGAACTGTCAATTCTGAGAATGCCAGTTCACAGAACTAGAACCTGCAAAATGGAAGAATTAAGTTTAAATTCATTTCAGAAATTGCAGTAAATTCTGTCCTAATGCCAAGCCAAAAATCCATTTAGTGATTTTTAAAAGAAAACTCAACTAGCAATTTATAAAACCAATCTTTCTAGAACAATCCAATCCAAAGATACATTAATATGATTCTTATACGCTAAGTAATTATGGCAGGGAAATATTAAATTTATTCTAGGTATAATTAACTCTATATTTTCATAAAGGCAGAAACTTCGCTTGTATAGCAAAGCAAAAATGATAGAATGTATAATAGAAAAGGCTACTGAATTTAGCCTATGAGTTTCAGGATTCATTCCTTGTGTGGAGGCAAAAGTAATACAAAATGTGCATGGTGGATGGACAGAAGAAAGGATAAATGAAGTCCTGAGATGAAGTTTCAGTTAGAACTTCTGGTAGCACTTTGGTTCATTGAGCATTTGGTTTTGAGATACGTTTCAGTCATGTGTGATCAGAAATCTTTTGTGTTGCTTGAATTATTATTAATTGCTCTGTTGTGTCACATGACCCCATAGGTCATTGCCACCTAGTGTGTAGGCAGTTGAGTTTTAGACTAGTGCAGAAGCCAGCTGCTAGTCAGACTCCTAGGATACCTATACTTTATTGACCAGTTTCCTTAGGTCACCGTGTTGACAAACACAGTTATTTTTTGCAAGTAGAGAGATGGATTGGGAGGTCAGGAACCTATCCATTTAAAAGCTCCACAAAACACTTGTCTTTATATTGTGTCAGCTAAATATTAAATGTTCATATCTGTCTTCAAAAGAGCTTGGAGCTGGTGTTTCAGCTCCAAGTGGGGTTCTCTTATAAAGAAAGGAGCCCATGAATACCTGTTTGGAAAGTTTCCAGTTTCTGCACAGAGTGGTTATAATGAAAATGGGAGTGACTGAAAGGAATAGGGACCTTTTAAAGAAAGGCTGAGAATCTCATGTAGATTAGGGAAACTCTGCTATACTTGATGTTAAGTGTAGACAGGGGAGAAGAGTGAGAATGAGTGATGTATCTGTGTACTCTCTTCCACTCACCCTGATGGCATAAGGCTCCTTCTGGTTAGCAAATAGCTTTGCACTTAGCAAGTTTCATTTCTACAAAAACTTCAAGGGGAATTCACTAAACCATGCTTAAAATGCTTAAGCAGTTTACATGACATAAATATTTAAAACAAATATATCCAAACATAAAAACACTGACTGTCTCATCTTTCTCATAGATAAATCCAAACATTTAAGCATTTCCATGGGGTCAGTGAAAAGTCAACCGTCTTTGTTCAGATGTTATTTAGCATATCCCTAGATGCGGAGGAAATGGTTTCAGGGGATGCTTCTTCCTATTGGCTAAGCCATTTTGTCATCGTGTAATCTTTTAAATATGAACATAATCCTGCTAAGGTTAGATGGGTCCACTTAAAGTTCAGCCATATGAATGTGCTTTTCTCTATGAACATAATTTTAAGCTGATAAAAAGATTCTGACATAGTGTGTACTATTTTCTATTTAGCTATGCCTTATTTTCATTAAATAATATTCTCCTCTTATAAAATATCTTGAATACTCTATAGAAACGTACTTTTAAATCATTTTTCTTATATTTCTTGTTAGCCAAACAGAAGTTTCTGTTTAACTTCTCATCTAAAATGTGAGTTTTTGTCAAAACTCTGTCAACTTGAACAACAGTGTTCAATTGAGGTGATGCCCACTCATAGTATCACACCATCGAAAGTGAAAATTATAAAGCAAATAATGATCAATGATGAAGTATATATAGAAATAGACAGTAAGGACTTGGCATGTGGTATAATTTAAAATGATTAGTGGTCATTTCTACCATTCATTGAAGAAGAAACAAGTTTCAAAGACATTAAACATCATGTCTAAGGACACAAATCTTCAAATCCCCTCAGATAGTACTAGAAGAGCTGTATATGTATAGATTTTTATGGGAATACTGGGTCAACAGTTACATTAGTCTGCATTCACCTGGAGGTCTATGGATCTCTATGGATGCAAGAATATATGTGAAAGTGACCATGAAATATTCTGAAATTGTATATATTTGTGTAGGTAGAGTGTTCTTAGTCTTCATCATGTTCTCTCAAGCAATTTTAAGGATTATTAAAAATTTATGACCTAGAAAAATCAATAAAATATCATGGCAACCTGGTAAGGTATTTATTCATTTATTTGCTCATATATATCTTTATTCTTCCATCACAATCCTGTCTGTATGAGAACTGTAATCACAATTATATCACAGATGATATAAGGCTTAAACTCTGGAGATACTTATACAATGGTGTCTTGGCTCTGAAACTAAACAAGTAAGTATTTTAAAAAACTTGTTTACTCTTTTTTTAAGTTTAATTTTTTAGTCATATCCAAGATAATGTCTTAATTAGAACGAAATATGAGAAAAGATGAATCACACATCTTGACCAGCAAGTAGAAACTAGAAAATCTTTAAAAATGAATGTTCAACAAAAGCACCTTAATAAACCATTGGCACAATGAGTTTTAGAGTAGTGACACTGAACAAGTCTCTGTCACTCACTAAAGTGAGCTGGGCATAATAACTCACTTCTGTCACGTCAACATGTGCAAGTTGTAGGTTGATTGACATGAATTTGCATCCACTCTGTGTTATGTAGTGATTTCTAGCCCAGTGTTGTTTAAACAGTAAGATCCTGTCTCACAAACCTGCTACAACAACCAACCTAACCCACTACCCAAATCAAGAATGACCAATTTGGAAGAAACTATTAAACCCATCTCATAAATTCCCCCCCCCCCCAAAAAAAAAGCTCTCCTGTGAATTCTCTGAGTATTTGGACTTTAACAAATGCCCTAAAACTGTGTATGGCTCAGAGAACATTTGACTGTATTCAGAAGCACTTCAGGAGTTTATATGTGGGCAGACACAGATGGTGGGGGCCATATGGGCCTGTGGACTTCAAGGATAGTCATGTACTAATACACCATCTCAGATAATTTCTTCCATCCAAAACCTCCTACTCAGTGCATGCCTCTCTTTCAAACCTCAGAGTCTCAGTCATTTCATACTGAGAGCTCTGAATGTTCCCCATAGGGAGGTGCAGTCACAAAGACATGTGGGACCATTCTGGGAAAACAAGTTATTGCAGATGCTATTCTCGTAAACAATGTTGATGAGCACAGAAAGTTCTAGAGCCATTCATGTGCCAAAGTGGAGTTAACATCTTACTTTTGAATACAAATAATATGTTTTCAGCTTGTTTCTTGAGTAGATGGCTCCTAAAAAATTGGCTGGAAATACAAGGGGGTGGCAGTAATTAAAAGGGTTCAAAAGTATTTCCAATGTAGGCACAGTCTATGGCCGTCACCTAACTAAAGAAGTCGCTATGAGCTGTCTCCTTTTGCCATACAACTTCAATTCATTTTGATCAGGTTGATGGCAGACATGGAAGATCATCTTTTTCAAACTAATATTTTATGATAGTTGCCCTTGATTCAATTGAACTGGGTGAGGGAAATCAGGATGAGGTGATTCTAAATGTTTGTTCGGTGGTGCATAAAGGATGTTATATCTACCTGTGCACAAGTGCATACCATGTAGGTAATCTGTCTCAATTTTGCAGGCAAACTGACATTGGGTTATTCTGTCACATTTTAATCTATCTTTGTTTTGCTGTATAAGATTGAGCTTATGAAGTCTGATATTATATATAAAGGAACTTTGCCTGTGTGGTCTCTGCATGTGCCACATTGTACAGATCAGTGGATTCCAGTTGTAAATCCCTGATCTTCTGACAGGTGAATTAGAACCAGTACCCCCTGAGCTTGTATCTCTAGCTGCATATGTAGTAGAAGATGGCCTAATTGGCCATCACTGGGAAGAGAGGCCCCTTGGTCTTGCAAAGACCAAGCACAAGGGAAGGCCTGGGCCAAGTAGTGGGAGTGGGTGGGTAGGGGAGCAGGGGCGGGGGGGGGAGGGGCGTATAGGTAACTTTCAGGATGGCATTTGAAATGTAAATAAAGAAAATAATAATAATAATAAAAAAAGAAGAGTGAGTTAGACACCTTTAACTGTTAATTTCAAACAGAGACGTGAGGCAGTGATAAACAGCCATCAGCAGGTAAATAGTTTCCTTGCTCCTTGGGTGAGGGGAATCTGTAGTTTCTTTTAAGGAGTTTCCCATAAGTTCACAGGCCATCTGAGCTATCCACTACACTGTGCCAATGACCTTGGCAATCTGTACATCAGCATCCTCCGAGATAGTTCTCTCCTGTCTCACTTTACCCCACAGCTTACACTTCCTGGAAACTTTCCAAAGAACTATTAAACTTAATTCATTTTCTTCAGCTCATCTTCTAGAAGGAAGCCAACGTAAGACCATATGAAGAGAAAACTATTGAAGGATGCCAGAGAGTTTAGACTAATAACACAGGAGATGTTCATTCATTCATTCATTCGTTCACTCATTGACATCTGTCAGTTTGCTAAGAAAGATATTTTAGAGATGACCAATTCTTCCCTCACATTAATGAGGAGATTTCAGTTAGTGAGACACCAGGACTTTTCAAAGATGTGAGGATTTAGATTTTTTTTTCTGTTCTAGGGACCAGTTCCAAGGGGACCCAAGGAAATAAAGATTTACAAATTCTTCATTTGCAAATGGCAGAGGGTTAAATTCCACACACCCAAGAACTGCCCTAATTATTTCATGTGTACAGGAATTCTCTATGCTTCTGGAAAGTGAGCCATTAGTGAATTCTTTTACTGTGACTTGCTTGTGAGTTTCAGTATGCTAGCTACAAGGTGCTGTGTTCTCAATTCTTAGCATATATATAAACAGCTTTGTTTTAAAGTGGTGTGTAGGAAGGTTTCAGAAGCACATTTTATTCCCATTCTTTGTTCTGTTCCTTCAGTACCATCTGGTCTAAGGGAGAACCTTCCTAATTGACACTAATGGCTGGGAGAGCCACTGTAAAGTACAAAGTTTACAGATTAACAGACACGATTAGAAAAATCAAGGGATCTGCATTAAACTAATATATTTTGTTGGGACTTAAGAAAATAATATAAACATGTTATCAGAGTTCAATATTTTAATATATGAGGCATTTTGTAGGAATTGCCTATACTACTAGGAAGTCCCGAAGCACAATATTATATGGGAGAATTTATTTGCACTCTTAAAAGAAAATGCCGACATGATTTAAGAATTTTCTGACCTCTCCTTGTTCTCATGCTAAAGAACTTCAAGCAAGTAGAATCAGTCTCGTAGACTCCCAGAGGTTAGCTACTTTCATTTGTTCTAATACAGGAAGCATGTAGACATTGTTTGTTTATGTGTATCTCTTTATGTTGTGCCTTATTGCTTTATAATAACACTGCTTATGTTAATGGAAATTTTGTGGTTTGTAAACATGTTAAATGTCATCTGTTGAGGTTCTTAACGTTTATTATTCTCAGATCCCATTCCACTGTTATCCTTGGTCTTTATCACTCAACAAAATCTCACCAGCATAAACAGTTTAACATACATAACTCATGTAAGCATACAACATTTTTAGGTCCAGCTTTGTGTGCCTTTTACATCCTTCAGGAATTCATTCAAGTGAGGAATAAATAAGGAAAGGGGGGCAAGAAATGAATGTGGGGAGATATTCAGAGCATAGATAATTTTGAAAATTATTTTTATAAGTTGTAGTATTTATTCTACAGTATTGCAAGTAAAGTTACTATTAGCCTCTTTTAGCTTTTAGTTGAAGTATAAGATTTGGGGCTTTGGAGATCATTATTCTGGTCTATGGACTGTGCTCAAAATAAAGAACCCAGGGATCAGTGTGTCTAAGCTCACCGTGTCACAGTGAAAAGCCAGGAAGAAGAATGTTTCTGGCAGAGAAAGACAAGTAATGCCACACACATTCCACATGAAGGTTTTACCACAGTGGCTTTCTGGTGGTGTCACTGCTAGAATTTAGGACTGGAAGCGGTAGAGGTCAAAGATGTATATCTAACTGCAACTCAGGTATGAGAAACAATGCCATGGGTCGATTTAAAATGTTAGAAAGCCATTGAAAACATTAATTTTAGAACTTAGGCTTTCCCACTTAGTTACTCTTAATGTACATTTTCTCTTTAAAATGAGTTATCCCTCCTTCAGCTAGGGTTGTAGCTAGATGTGGGATTGTTTTGTTTTATTTTTCTACCATCTTCAAGGCCAAAATAACACGGGTTACCCTTGAAAAGTATCATTGAAATAAACGTAAATGGATTATAAAACTTACTCCATACATGTTTGTGATTCAATTAACACAAGGTATTGCACAAATGGAGAGTGGGGACAGGAAGGAGGAGAGAGGAAATGAAGCCAGGAATGAAATTAGGGTGGAATGCAAATGCCAGACACAATTTCAATTGTATATCCTTACTGCAAATTTTACAGTCAAGCTCCCCTGAGCTTTCCCCCTGCTGACCTTTGCCCCTGCTAGCCTTTCCCACTCCTGCTGCCTTGCTAGGAGGGCATCATAAGAGACCACTGTGATCTTCCATGCACTAGCAGCATGGCATGACCCCTCTCTTATCTTTGTTTGTTTGTTTGTTTTTTGTATATTGTCTCTAATTTTTACTGATGTTTTAAATACTATCAGCATTTTTGTCTGACAATTGGACTGTGTTGTGGATGTGCTGAAACCTTAAGTTCCTGGAGGATTTTAATGATGACATGTAAGTGACATCATAACTAAATGGAGTTTGCATTCTAACACTTAGATGCCTCTTGCTCTTTCAGGCTGTGTATGCTTTGATTTATCCACAGAAACTTTGAAGAAATGTATCATTCATTTATATGATTAAATAAAACCAATATAAACGATGTATCCAAAAGCAATCATATCTTAAGTACCTAGTATATACAAAGCTCTGTAACAGTGGGAAAATTAATCTGCATACGAATTGATAGAATAATGACTTTTTCTTAAAGCACAAACTATATCCACGTCATAGCATCTAGATTCTGTTATTGAGTTTATGTTGATTCTCCATACTGGAATTTAAAGAGTTGTTTTTGTAAGCTCACATCAGAATATTGTCAGCCCATGGTTGTATTGAGTTAAGTCTAACACAGATTAAGTTTTGAACGGTTCTGGCTTGAAAACTAAGGTGGATACAGATGAATAGCATGCTTTCAAGAGAGAAAAGAAACTGGTCTGGCAACCAATAAGAAGAAGTGTGCAGTGTGTGTGTGAGTTCATGTGCAAGCACACACACACACACGTATAGCTTTCTTGTCTCCTTTGCTTAGAGAAACCTTCTCGTGGCATGAGTAGATAGGTTAGTCCAGGATGGGAGTGACGCTGAGTGCTGTTTTGATATTCTTGTCTGTCACTGCTGTGTTGAAAAGCAGTCATTTCTGGGAACTTGAGAGGCATTTCTCAGCAGTCACCATAATGTTTACCCTCAGGGATTCCAGCCCAACAACTTCAGCAACCAAATTGGCTTAAAGACATTTAATCTCCAAAGGTCTCTGTCATGTTCCAAAAGAGCAAATCATCTTTAATCCACAGTTTAAATTGAAAGTGAAAGACAGTAGATATTAACCTGAGGTCTCTGCTCCAGTCACAACCCACGACCGCATTCAAATGCCCTGCTGGAATGGCAGTCTAGAGCAGCAAGCTGGCACTTCTGATCTAAAATATTAATCATTCTCTTTGTAGACCTTCAAGATGGCTTGCAAGTGACAAAACATTCTAAAAAGCACAGGGGATAATAGGCACATTCCATACAAGCCTTGGAAAATGATTTATGCGCTGGGGAAAAATATTCAGACTAGGAGAATGACTGTGTAATTATTATAGCATTAGAGTCCTCTGTACTTATGCACTATGTAAGTCCTTCTGCCACTTCAACCCCGTAGTGTGTGCAAATGTCATCTATGCTTCAAATGTAGCAATATCACCATGCACATTTGTTTTTGTGGTGAGTTGCCATGTAAACAGTTAGTAATCCACACCCAAACTTGAAGAGAATAGGAAATTAAAAAATAAAAAAAATAAAAAGATCAGATAAAACACAGTATTTTGTTTTAGATCCTGGGTAATAAGTTTAAACTCATCAAGTCTCGAGGCTTTGCTAAGCTCTGTTGCGTATTCATTTTTATCAGCCATCAATGATTCGTGAGGGCTGTGTTCAGGATGTGAGAACAGTGATTCTGAAACCTCGTGGACATTAAACGGAGTCATGGCATAACATACCGAATACGGCCCTGGCATAGAATGCTCACCCAATAGTGTTCTAGTTGCTGACCTCTGCAGTTGTTGGCAGGAGAACAGGATGATCCGGAGCCTTATCTCTTAGTGACTTTCAGTACTGAGGTGAATATACAGGGCTTAGTTGGACTTTAGCAAGTGATTGTAAATGTGGATCATCCTGATCTCCAAACCTGAAAAACAGAACGTTTCAGAGCCTGAAAGATCTCAGCACAGCACTGCACCCTCAAACTTTGTTTCCAAAACAAATTCATTCATAATGTTGAACAAAACTGCTTTGGGGGTTATGTTTATGTAGTATACCCAAAACACGCATCAGTTTCTTATTTAACTTGGGTTCTGTCCCCAAGATGTCTTACTGTGTTCATAAAGCTATTCCAAAACATGAAAAATTTTACAAAGTCTGTAACAATTTTGTTTTTGGTGTTTTTGGATAATGAATACTCAGCCTGTATTTAATAAACTTCTCTGAGATCAATTTGACTTCTTTGTAAAATACACACTTTAAAACGCACTTGACAAATGTGCTTTGAGGACTTTTATTATGATACTCTTGTCACAGTCTCTGTCTTAAACGGAAACTGAATAAGTCTTTGTTTTTCATAGAATTCTCCTTATAATTGCAATGATACCACCTGAATGTACCTGTGTACACAGTGGTGGCGAGGCTCGTTATTTCTGACAGTATCGGTCATATGACAAGAGCTTGGAAGAAGAGATATCTTTCCATAATAGCCTGCCCTTTCTTTCTTTTTTATCAATTTTTATTAGATATTTTCTTCATTTACAATTCAAATGCTATCCCAAAAGTCCCTTATACCCTCCCCTCCACCCTGCTCTCCAACCCACACACTCCCGCTTCCTGGCCCTGCTATTCCCCTGTATTGGGGCATATAATCTTTGCAAGACCAAGGGCCTCTCCCAGTGATGGCCGATTAGGCCATCTGCTGCTACATATGCAGTTAGAGACATGAGCTCAGGGGGTACTGGTTAGCTCATATTATTGTTCCTCCTATAGGGTTACAGACCCCTTCAGCTCCTTGGGTACTTTCTCTAGCTCCTCCATTGGAGGCCCCGTGTTCCATCCTATAACTCTGAGCACCCACCTCTGTATTTGCCAGGCACTGGCATAGCCTCACAAGAGTCAACTATATCAAGGTCCTGTCAGCAAAATCTTGCTGGCATATGCAATTGTGCCTGCGTTTGTTGGTTGAGTGTGGTATGGATCCCCGGATGGGACAGTCTATGCATGCTCCTTCCTTCTGTCTCACCCCCAGACTTTGTCTCTGTAACTCCTTCCATGGGTATTTTGTTCCCCATTCTAAGAAGGGATGAAGTATCCACACCTGGTATTCCTTCTTTTTGAGTTTCATGTGTTTTGCAAATTGTATCTTGGGTATTCTAAGTTTCTGGGCTAATATTGACTTATCAGTGAGTGCATATCAAGTGACTTCTTTTGTGATTGGGTTACCTCACTCAGGATGATAGCATTATGTTCATAGCAGCCTTATTTATAATAGCCAGAAGCTGAAAAGAACCCAGATGTCTCTCAACAGAGGAATGGATACAGAAAATNNNGTACATTTACACAATGGAGTAATACTCAGCCATTAAAAACAATGAATTTATAAAAGCCTGCCTCTTCTTAAGGCGTTCTACACACGGCTTCTTTCTGCTCCTTACACTCTGAGTTCACTACTGCTGCATAATTTCACATTACCCTTCTCTTTGTTGGGATGCTAACTCAACACCTCCAAGATTCCTCTCTCTCTTGGGAGCATATTAATAATGCACCTGACCCTCAGATGCAGATAACTTACTTCAAGATGGAGTTCTGTTCCACATGCAGATTCTGTGTGTAATTTTCAGGCCAAAGCAAAGGCTTTGTTTGGCAAGTTCTTTGTGTGTGTGTGTATGTGTGTGTATGTGTGTGTGTAAGTTCGACTCCAATGAAAACTTTGTGGTTCCAGGGCACTTGCCTGCTTTCTCCTTTGCTACATCTGTAATTCCAATATAAGTAGCTTAATATGCTTTTTCTTTAATAGAAATATAAATACATGTAAGTCTCAAAATGTTAAGCTCACTGGTCTTCTTCTGTGGGTTATTCTCATAGAAAAATCAACACACATTGTATTTTCCATAGGACATAAGTAAGATTCATGCCTTTATTGTTAGTTTTCAGGTCTTCTTTTACCTGCTGTTAAATCTGCTTTATTCTATGTCTTCATCCACCTGCAGACACTCATCTATTATATAAACCAGCAAATGATGGTTTATATAACTGACTGTAGTTGGTGCTTTCCATTTCCACCTTTCCTGCCTGATGCTCATTGCTACTTAGCTGGACCATTCTTATCTTAGTTGTTAACTTTTGATTCTACTACTATATATCTCATCTTTTCCTCTCATGGATTCCCGGAATCTTACAGTTGACCTACTTTTCTTATTACAAAAAAAAAAAAAAAAAACATGACTAAGTGGACAAAAATCTAGAATAGGCTTTGGTTTTATGAATTCCCAGAACTATGTTGGCTTTACATCTTTGAAAGGGTGGTTAAAAAATAATATATGATAGAAGTGGAATGTGGCCAATAAACCTGAAATATTTGCTTTGATTCTTTTGAGATACTATTGTTAAACCCTGCTTCAGAGTATATCGAGTAGTTTCAAGTATCCAACACTCAGAATCACTTATCAGTGAGAAATAGTACGGTAAAATGACTATCCTCAGAGAGAACAGCTTACCTGATTATACGTGAAATCAGTCCTCATGTGTTTGATTTCCAACCTGGAATTAAAGTATTTCAAGGAAACTTCTTGCAAAAATCTTGAGACTAGTTTTTCCTTGCTGCTTTAAATGCTAAGAAGGCATTGCCTTATTTTTCTACTCTTCTATCCAGTGCAGAACGGACTGCCTCATTTTTACTTGAGTCCAGCACATGTTCCCTTGGTTCTCTGAATCCTGGGGTCAACTATGAGCAATCCTTATCATGTTGGGGTATTTAGAAGTTCATTCAGGTAAGGAGCAGCATTCTGGTAAGTTTTTCACTGCATGTGATCAGTCATTAGTAGACCAAGGAGAGAATGAAAAGGGATGGTGTACTGGCTAATTTTGTGTCAACTTGACACTGCTGGAGTTATCACAGAGAAAGGAGCTTCAGTTGGGGAAATGCCTCCATGAGATCCAGCTGCAGGGCATTTTCTCAATCAGTGACCAAGGGGGAGGTCCCCTTGTGGGTGGGACCATCTCTGGGCTGGTAGTCTTGGGTTCTATAAGAGAGCAGGCTGAGCAAGCCAGGGGAAGCAAGNCAGTAAGGANCATCCCTCCATGGCCTCTGCATCAGCTCCTGCTTCTTGACCTGCTTGAGTTCCAGTCCTGACTTCCTTGGTGATGAACAGCAGTACAGAAGTGTAAACTGAATAAACCCTTTCCTCCCCAACTTGCTTCTTGGTCTTGATGTTTGTGCAGGAATAGAAACCCTGACTAAGACAGATATATTGAATGGATGCATTTCTCTATTGGTTAAGAATCAATATGGTCTTAAACGACATACTGAAAATAGAATAGAGACAGTATGAAACTAGGTACTGGGGTCAACTTTTTATGTAGAAGAAATGTCACACAAAAAACAGGCATAAATGGTGGCCACCAGCAATTCCAGCACTTCAGAGGCGTAGACAAAGGATTTCTGGAGCAAGTTGATTAATCATAGTAGCTGGAATCAATGAATTTGGGTAGAGTAAGAGGTCCTCTCTTCAAAATTAAATTGGGAGCTATTGGAAAGAATGCCTGATGTTAACTCTCTATGGACACATACACATCAGCACAGCCATGCGCTGGCACGCACACACACGCGCGCGCATGCACACACACACACATTCACACACACACCAGAACCCACTTCCCATGTAGGTATGAAGATGTGCATACACACCACAGATACACTAGTTTTTAAAAAGTAGCAATTATAACATCTGGGGATTTAACATTTGTTGTAAAGTTCGCAAGGAGGCCAGTACAAGTGGGAAGGAAAAAAAGCAGAGTGGAGTAAGGAGCTCAGAGCTCAGAGCCTTTGGGTACCAGATTTAAGGGGTGCTCGGGATATTGTCCTTTATTAGGAATGAGGTAGGAGCAACTTAGGGACTTTGAGCACAGGACTGCAATTCAGTACCAAAAATTGTGGTTTATTTGTCTCCATGGAGATTAGGTTATAGGAAAGGGGAAACCCTGACAGGTCAGTTAGAGGAACATTTTAGAAATTTTAAAAATGGAGATAGTCAGGATTAGGGCAGTGATGACAGCAGCACAAGAAACCATTATTTAAAGGATATGATTGTATTCATAAACCACTGCATTGTGTTACATTGCACTGTATTGTATTTTGTACAAAATGTAAGATAAAGGGAGAGTAAAATAATAGAATCCATAATTTTAATGCAGTGTAAATGAAACAATAACGTTTTTGGAAGAAAATGAGGGGAGGAGGTATAGTTTTATTGGAAATGAACTGGAAGCTGGCTACTTGGTTTCTAGAGTTGTTAATTTTCACCTAGCAATTAAATTTCCCACTAGAGACTTAAATGAAACAGATGGGTATGTGAGCCAGAAGGAAACTGAGGCTACAGATAGAGGTTTGGGAATTATCATTTTATAAAATTTGTAAAGGTATGAAATGGAAAAAATTGTACCCAGTCAGTGTTGAAAGTAATGCCTGAGATGAAAGCTCTGTGTTGTAGAAGTAACTGTGTTAAAACCAGGGAAGACTAAAAATGACCATCAAGAGAAGTATAGAGACAAGAGGATGAAAGGCATGCGTTAGGTAAGAGTGTGTTGAGGAGGATGGGTTCAATTCTATTAAAGGACACTCATGTGGAGTCAAATTGATGTCACATTCTCAGCTCAACAACGTTTGGGGGACTTTAGGGGTAGTGTGCAGTCAAGAAGGAATCAAGGGAAGGCTGCAGAACTAAGGATAATTTTAATTACTTTTAATAACTATGATAATTAGAAATGAATGAAATTGGATGACTAAAAATATAGAGCTTCATCGAAAACAGTTTTAAAAAGGGTGAATATTGGAACGTTTGTATGGAAGTCAGCAGTGAAGGTATCATTTCAAAAGGCAGAAGAGAAAGGAGACGACAGTGTCTGGGATGGCTACTTGAACGCTCGTCCTCCAGAAGCTTAGAGTTGATCTCTGATATCTGTGGAAGGTGAATCCTTCGTGACATATAGAGAACTAGACTAATGAGTGTTTGAAAGTTTATAGGAAGTTCTATTTTCCCAGCAAAATGTGAATGGAAGACTAATGTGACTGAGAAGTCAACATGATGTACCTAAAAAACAAGATACAAAACCCATAACTTTTTCTAAAAAGGAAAACACAAACTCGTTGAATCAAAAGGAGAGTATAATATCTTTCATTAACCTGCACTCTTTAGCAGTGTTACCAGTCAATTTTCTCAGATCTAATTTAGTCATTTTCTTGGGAGTCATGCTAATAATTTCCCCAGACTGGTAAAATTATAAAACACAAACCAAAAGGCACATATTATCATTACTGTTTCATTGGTGACTGGTGATTTTATTAAGACATGGATGTAAACATTTAATGCATGGGTAATTTTTACTTATAAATAGGTTGTTGAGACATACTTACTTACTGCCATCATAGCCTTTATTAAAGTATGACATTGGGAATTGGAATTGCATGATGTTGCAGTCAGTCTTTCAAATTGAATTTTATGAACAATCCGATATTTTTAAAAGTTAATGTTTCTGCTCTGTCATGTTTCAAACTTATATTCTTAAATGACCTTTCTATTTCATTTACAAGTATTCTAAAGTGAGATTTCCCCTCTTGTACATTGTAAAGTATTAGATAAACCTTTATACTAAGCTAGCTCTAAAGATCAATCTTTAACATTTAATAGATGGTTTGCAAATACAAAAGGCTTAAACACATCAAACCTTTGGTATAGAACGTCCCTGCATTTTATAGCTTATCATCATATTTTCTCATTACCCTCTATGAGTGTTGTTCAAGGTGATGCCTTGCTATTCTATAGTTTTTATATGCATCATATTGGTATTTATATTAGATGGGAACAGTTGATTGGTTAGAACTATATAAGACCTGCTCAGAAGGAACAACCATTAGTATATGAATGAATTTCATAAATGTCAAAACTAGCAAAAGTTTAAACTCAATTTGCCTTCAAAAAATTACAATGTTGTATTATAAATTTATTTGATGTTATCTTATAAACAATTATGTCTTATGGAAATAATATGGGACTAATATATTTTGTAGGTTTCATTTAACAAATTATACAACCAGCTTACTCTTCAGAATAAAAAATACATATGCCATAATTTTAGAATCTAAGTTTTCTACATCTCAGGTATGAGAATCTATTTGAAATCAGTTAAATCTTTGTACATGATAAAAAGTCATGCCTACTGTTTAATTAGTTGGTTACGCAAGTTCTATCTTGCTTACCTCTTTTCTAAACATAACGTTTTTAATTGTATGTGAGGGAGGTCACATGTGCCATGATGCACATGTGTAGCTCTGAGGTCAATCTGTGAGTGTTATTTTTCTCCTTCCCCAGTGAATACCTGAGAATTGCAAGCAGAGTTTTGACTCTGTGCCAAGTTCCTACCAGTTAAGCCCTCTAACTGACCCTTGTTTATCCTATATGTGTATTTAGCATTGGTATAATTCCTGTATCACTTTCATAACTTTAGTCTTTATAGTAAACATTCTGACTTTTACAATGGCTTTCTTGTGATAGTTACTTTGTATTATAGTAGTCAATAAAATTAATTATTTTATAATTATCCACTAAATTTCTACTATATTCCATGTACTATATTGTCCTGTGTGATAATAAAACAAACAAAACATGTTATTTCACAGACTTTAGTTTCAGCAAAGGGAGAAAAAGAATTTGATAAAATATGAATGAACCATATGCAAAGTGGTTTTCAGTAGAAAGAAAAAAAGTGGGGCTAAAAATATGAGAAACCTGGGATAGAATATGGCAGAGTAACAATTCTGAACAGGGCTTTTAGGACAAATCTACTGAAAAAATTAACATTTTAAACTAAAACTGCTTATAAACCTATTATACTTGGTGGCTCTTGAAGGCACTTCTATTAATATTTTTAAATAAATTAATGTAGGTAGTTACTGGGTATTAAAAAGGATACTGTCTGCTCTATAAAGCATGAATAAGAAGAGAAAAATGTATAATCACAGGCTCACTTGCTAGAATGACAACTCCGATAGTGAAAACAAAGCAAGGAATGATTATGGAGTTGCCTTGATACAATGTCAAAGCAACAGTCCAGATCCACACTCTTAACACTTCCAATAATCTGGAAAAATGACACAACCCAACCAAGGATCTGTAACTTTCTCTGCAAAACTGAGATTTTGTTGGAACCCATAGTATAAGTGAGAATTAAGTTTGTAAGAAGGAAGAAAGAATGAGTATTTAAATGACTTCAAAAAGCTAGAGAAGGCTGTATTTAAGGCCAGAGAGGAAGTGTGTCCACACTGACTATAATGTATCAGTGCACAGTACAGTGTGATCAGGACTCAAGACACAGTCATTCAATGGCCAGAGTTCAAGTTTGAAACAAGAATGAAGATTACATGCTTCAAGCTGGGGCTTTAGTAGCTAATAAGAGAGGAGAAGTAGGTTTAATTAGAGGAAAACTGGGATGGGTAGTTATATTTTTCAGATAGTATTTTCCAAAACTTCGGGATATATTGTCTCTTTCTGTAACCACAGGATATCTAGGGTAGGGGCAGCTGCTTTGCTTCTGCTTTCTTGAAATTTTAGTTTTAGATATGGGGGTCTTGATTTTGGGGGGGTGAGGTGTATTTTAGAACATATACCTGTGTCTGTAAGTAGTTACAAAGATGAACTGTGAAAGTACAGACACAATTTTATAAACTTAAGATTTGAAGTACCCCTTCATCAAGACTGATAGGGAAATGAACAGAAGCCAACGTTCATTGCCATTCAGAGAATACTAGGACAGTATAAATTACACTAATAACTTTTAGGGTAACTGCTGTTCTAAGTATACTATGCTTGAACTCTGTATGTGGAACATATATGTTCAGGCTGGATGATAGCCTATCTGTTTATAACATGTTGTAGTGGATAAAAATTACTAAATTCCAGATAACTCATGCTGAAACATGAGAGGATAGGGAGTTGCTTCTTATATACTATCAAAGAAACCATTTTCTTGCTGTGGTGAAAACGTTCAGAACACTGATGAAATAAAATGGAGGAATAAGAATAATAGAATACAACAGGAGTTAAAAATGTTTAACTTCACCTGCAGCCATTTATCCATCCCTGTTTTGCAGTTTAACTTACTGTAGTTATCAAATAGGTATGTGTATATATGCATGTCTGTGTACACACATAATTGTAAACCTTGACAAAGGTTTTTATTTTTATGCTTATATTTTGAATTATCTGAGTTGTGGCAAAAAATTTAGCATTTTACCTACTATGGATCATAAAGGAAAACAACTGTGAAACACTGAGGATTAAAGCATTAAATCCTTGCTCAGTAAACATAATTATCTATGAACAAAACCAAATGTTGATATAAATCCGCAGTTATTACTGTTAACATCAGTGCTTCACAGAAAGGACGAAATAGTATTTCACAAAACGAATGATTCTATTTCCTTGTGTTAGTTTAAGGTTTTAAATTGGACATAACATAACAGGGTAGCACTTGTATCAAAGTACCATGGTGGGTTGGGAGGCACTTTGAAGTCTGCTTTAGCTATGATAGACTACGTTATGATTTAGTCTTTGCAGAAATGAGTGTCCTAAAAGACATCATTCATTTACTAGTATGGAAGATGTGATAAGAAACTAATGTGTTGAAGATACTGTGGGTATCAGTGTAGATGCCTAGTCTGAAGCATGAGGATGGAGAACTATTTCATAGCTTTAATTTCTTTTTCCATTGGATGTTTCCTTATCTTTCAGTATGTTTAAATTATGAACCATGATAAAATTGCACAGAAAGCCACACTTCTTACTAAATTCCAGTAACTAGTGCATTCCCCAAATGGACAACCTGATGCAATGAATCTGGAGAAATTGCTTTGGGTTTATCTCAGCTTTTACATCAGAAATATTGAAATGTGTACTCAAGGCAAAAGTTGTCTTTCACAACTATAGAATCTGCTGCTGTTCATATAATCCATCAGCTTTTGAAGAGGAGGAGGCTTTCATTTGAAAACAAAGGTCATATTAGAAATGAAACAATAGATGCATGACTAACAGCATCCTCTCATTCCTGAGGAAGCCCTCATTTAAATTTCAAATCAATAACAAACTCATCCAAAACACCTTTTGAACAAGAAAAAAAAAATCCTCTGCATTTCTACAGAGACAGATGTGAAATGAAACTTAAACGGATATCATCTTTTTTTTTTTTTTTTTTTTTTTTTTTTCAGGTCGTGCTTATTATAAAAGGTTCAGCAGGTCTGGGAGAGGTATGGTTTAACTGATAAATAACATTTAATTCATTTACTTATTACTTATTATTCATTATGTATGGTTCTGGACTACTAATCATTGACCTCGACTACAATAACAATGTAGGACCAGTTAGATATGTAAAATCACTTGTCTCAGAAGACTAAGGTCTGTAATTATATTCCTGGATTACACACTAGATGGAAAGAATATACTCCTGAAAGTTGTCCCCTGACATCCACATATGTCCCTGCACTCATATGCACATGGATACATCACAATATACATATATCCAATAATAGGTAACATAAAAATAAATGTAAAATGAGTATGTATAAACCAAACCTTTATAAATATTGAAATTCTTTAGGAATGGTTTAACTGTAAATTATTAGCAAACAGAGGTCAAAGTTTACATTTCAAGGATTGGCAGGGTGCAAAATTCTTTAAATGTCTATATCTAGTATATTTATGTGCAAGATCTGATACCCATCTTGGATTTCTGATATATTTTGTACAACTGGTTTGGGAAAATACTTGTATAAAATACATTATACAAACTGAAGTTAGTAGATCACCTGGGAAATAAAAAGAGGCATGCTATTGGAAATGGAGGTTATTGAAATTTTCAGTTTGAAAGTGACTTTGAATTAAGCTCTACAGACAAAACTTGTTACTGACAGAGACTGTCTTAGTTAGGGTTTTATTGGTGTGACCAGACACCATGACCAAGGCAACTCTTAGAGGACAATAATTAATTTGGGCTGTCCTACAGGTTCTGTGGTTCAGTCCATTATCATCAAAGTGGAAGCATGACAGCATCCAAGCAGGCATGGTGCAGGAGGAGCTTAGAGTTCTACATCTTCATCTGAAGGCTGCTAGGAGAAGACTGGCTTCCATAAAGCTAGGATGAGGCTATTAAAGCCCATGCCTACAGTGACACGTCTATTCCAACAAGGCCACACCTAGTAAAGGTCACACCACCTAAGAGTGCCACTCATATACAAACTATCACAGAAACTTACAAAGAAAAGTAGTCTTCTGGCAAACTTCAATATTACTGTGTACTGGCCAGTTTTGTGTCAACTTGACACAGCTGGAGTTATCACAGCGAAAGGAGCTTTAGTTGGGGAAATACCTCCATGAGATCCAGCTGTGGGGCGTTTTCTCAATTAGTGATCAAGGGGGAAGGGACCCTTGTGGGTGGGACCATCTCTGGGCTTGTAGTCTTGGGTTCTATGAGAGAGCAGGCTGAGCAAGCCAGGGAAGGCAAGTGGTTAAGAACATTCCTCTATGGTCTCTGCATCAGCCCCTGCTTTCTGACCTGCTTGAGTTCCAGTCCTGCATCCTTTGGTGATCAACAGCAGTATGGAAATGGAAGCCAAATAAACCCTTTCCTCCCCAACTTGCTTCTTGGTCATGATGTTTGTGCAGGAATAGAAACCCTGACTAAGACATACTATTAGTAGTAGTTTTATAAATCAGTTCATTTTTTTATTATCATTAAATACTTGGCAAGCTTTGAAGGCATCATAACTCTGTAAAATAATTAAAATAATATCTTTGGGTTACATCAGATCAGCATAGCTACTCACAAGCATGTTACACTTCTGTAGAGTAATTAAACATAGGTTATTGGAGTTGTTTTAAAGACAGTGACAGATCAAAATGTATTTTCTATGTACAAGTTCTGGACCAGAATCACGTGAGAAACTAGAAACACACACACACACACACACACACACACACACAATTTGAATTCGTGCAATAACTAATAGGTTTGTAATTAAAGAATGTGATCTTCATTTTCAACCACAAATTAGGTATTTCTTCCTACCATTACAGGAACAAAAAATAAAAGCAGAGGACTTAAATAGCCTTGACTTAAGTCTTTCCTCCTACAAGAAAGGGAAACAGAGGAAGAGAGGAACATATGCTCATTTTCCCCTTGCTGCTGGCTAGTTAGAAGGACACCTAAGATGGAGCCAGAATGTAGGTAGAGACACTAAAGGTGAGAGCCAATGGGGCCCATAACTCAACCCAGAAAGCACTATATATGCAGAATGACTAGTTAGTTTTGCCCTAGAGAGACATAGATTATTACATATTGGGACAAAATAAGAAGGGGGGGCTATAGAGATAAGGCTGCAATCAAATTCGTTTCAATTAATAGTCATTAGCTAGTCCCTACATGCACATGACAATGCTTTATAAAGGTATTGATTGACAGTGAGGTACAGCTCAGTGAGCACTTGATGCATCGATAAAAGGATGAGTATCAGTTCTCCAAGGTGACAAGTAGCAGCACTGGGAGCAGGGAGCGGGGATAATCTCTTAATACTTTTTATGATTCCCTTTGTGTTAGGTAGCTCTTTGAATAAACCTGATTTCTCCTTGCTTCTTCTACCTACCTGAACAACACTGCTATTTGACTTAATTGGGACATTTGGATGCAGCACACATGACAAGACCGACGCTGGGAAAGTTCCTGAAGCATCTAACTTGATCTGGCTCCAGAACTGCTGCACTTACCCTGAGGACATCTGTGTTGCAGCTTGCTGGAGTTTGGGAGCTATGTAGCAGAGCACATTGCTATAACTGTGTCGTGTGATCCCCGCCTAGATAAGCTCACTGGCAAACAAGTGTAGCCAAGTTTAACAGTTCCATGTCGAGGGCATCGCAGGGGTTGGGACACTGGAACCACTTTTATTATTATTATTATTCTAGTGAAGTTTTGTGATACCATTTTCTCTATTGCATCCTTGCATCAACAGATAAATGCCATTGCCTTATTCCACTAATCCCTCCCCCAACCCCTATCTCTCTTCCCTTGAATGATTTTCTTTCTTCCTTTCAAGATAAATCAAAATTTATTTATTACTTGCTGTGTGTCAGGCATTATGCAAAGAGATGGCAGCGCAAGGAAAATAAGACACTGACACAATCGGTTTATCCCTACGGAAGTCAAACTTCATTACAGCCCATGTGCTCTCTGACTATCACAATCATTAGTCTATAAAGCTAAGTGGCTAGCTGAAGCCCAGAGTACTTGGCTTAATTGTTGAATTCAAAGCCTTTGAGCATCTAAATAAAGGTAAATAATAGACAGTGCTTAGTCATTACTTCCATTGCTAGCTCTGACCTCATGGCTTTGAGCCTGGGCATGGAGCCATGTGGCGATCCATAGGTTGTGTGTGTGTCTGAAGTGCCAGCAACAAAACATAGAAAAGATACTTTACTTATAGGAAGTGACAAGCATGTAATGAATGTTATTATGAGACTTCCTAATGGGTAATGACACGAACATCAATGATAAATTACAATTTTAGTGGCCTTATAGCAGAATGCTAAGAAACATCTAAGCTTCATATTTTAATTTAAGAATTTTCTTCTTCTTAATAATTGCAGACAGCATGTAAAAATAAATATAATAAAATCAATCATAATCAACTTCTGTCCAACATCTGTAATCTATAGTACAGTCACCTTCCTAAATTTAATTTTATTGCAAATCCTACCTACAACATCATTTATTCTGTAAATATTCAGTAATCTACTTTTAATAGATATGCAGGTATATATCTATCATCTATTTCTCAGTGAGCTGAATGCTATCTGTATATATAAAGTTAAAGTTAATTTTTATGAAGACAGGTTTGATTTGATTATTATTCTATCAAGCAACTCTGAGGGTTTGCTCTATGGTCTTATCCAGTGAAGAATCTTGCAGGTAGGAGTAAGATCCAAGTTCTGTTCCCAGCTCTTCTCTGGGGCTCCAAACAATTGTGATCTGAAACTTGCTGAGTACAGCATGACCATTAGGAGACATTTCTCAAGGTATATTTGGCTTTACTCTAACTCCGTTGGTACTGAATTTGAATTTATACATAACTTCATTGCTTCCAGAATTGAATCTCCTGCCATCCATTGCTGAAAATTCAGGCTCTCAATGTCAACAAATGATTACCCAATTTACTTTATTACAAATAAAATACACATAGGACTATTGAAGAGCAATTTTGCTATACAGCCACCATCATCACACTCAAAGCTTTTGAAACATTATTGTTAATTTGTTTAGCTCATAACTAATTGGAATACATAAAAACAAAATGGGAGTTTCTTATTTTAAAATACTTCCATTATAGAATTTTCTATTCTAATTTTTAATCATTAGATTATTTTCATTAAAGTCAAATCCACACACATATACCTATAATTCAAAGTACTTTAATTGTATGAAATGAATATCAGGAGATATAAATAATTGAGGTTATATAATTTTTCTTTTTTAAGTGTATGACCTCAAACATTTACCTATCCTGATATTCATGGCCTTTACAAACAAATGCTATGTTTGTAATTTCTGAGTGCTGGTCACAAGAGGCATTCAGCTTTGGTCCTTCTTATTGCCCAATGGGAAAACTTCCTCCAAGTGTGATGGATTTCTCAATACGTCTTGAAAGTTTTTTTTTTTTAATCCTATATATCTACTCAAAAACTAAATCAAACATTTATCCTGCATATAAAGTTGTACTTACACATATGTGCCTACCCAAGCTTTCATCTTTCTCTACTATTCATTACAGAACTAGTAGACCATAAACTGTGCTAAAGACAATTTGCTTTTATGTCTATTTTTTTTTTTTGCTGAAAGCAAACAGCTTGTTACTAGCTGCTGGAGTTGACACATGAATCCAAAACCTTTGATAAATGTATCTGTGTTAATCATTTTTCAAGATCAAAATTTACCTTTTGTCCTCCTGTGGATAAGTGAGTGAATTCTTAGAATTCATCCTCATGTTTAATGCCCAAAGAAATTGGAGCTAGAAATTAACAATCATTGCAGTTATTTTGGACCACCAAGTAATTTTCTTTCTTCTTTGTTCATATTTGCACCTTTTATTATTATTACTACTACTACTACTACTACTACAAGTGATTGAACTGTAGCCCTTTGTGACTTACAATGTTCCTCATACTATTAATAGGACCTAACAGTGTGGTAATTGATGAATCATTTTTGGTTTCTCAACTCGAGCATCATAAAATAGAATGTGATAGTATAGAGGAATTGAAGAAAGCTAATAGGTAAAAGACTAGTGTTACCACTGCCTTTTCTGTTGTTGAGTAGAGGAAACACGATTTAGAAGATGTTTACCAAGTTCAGTCCCTCGAGTTTCTTTACCTGTGATCAACACAGTAATAAAGGAGAATGTACTCTATGCTCTGGGGCACCCCAATTTCCCTTTTTTCCCTTGGAATTTCCTTGTTTTGTTGTATAATTCCAATGGAATCTCTATTTTGCAATGGTTTCTTTTTATAGATTCTCAGAAAACCAGCTAGAGTTGGAGGGATTTTCCATCTACCAAGTCCACACTGATCTGGGAATTGCCTTCCCAATGTTGGCTGAATTCTCCATCTACCCTAACCAGGATGCCCTGTTAATTGTCTTTCCAATGCTTGCTGTACATGTTGATAGGAGAGTGTGTCCCTCCTTCATAGTTGTCATGTATCTTTGTGTTGGAGTGAGGACACATGTTGATGACCAGCTCAGGGGCACTGAAGGCTTCTTGCCTCGTTTTGCCTCCTGTCCATTGCTGCTATAGTATGTGGCTTTTGACATCTGTGCTGTGACTCTATCTTCCCAGATTTGCAAGCTGAGGATATGCTGACATTGACATTGCAGCATAAGTTGCCTGTGGGTATTTTCTTTTAAACAATCATACCAAACAATTTATCCATTTAAAGTACACAATTTAATGGACTTTATCATATGTACAGAGATGTACAACAATTTTACCATGCATTTCCGAACACAGTTCATCACCATTTGAAAGAAAACCAGTAGCAATCACAAGTAATTTCTACACATACCTTCTCTAGGTGCTGATAATTAATCTTGTTAAATAATGTAATTTTCTTTTTTAATTTTGAAGGAACCAACTTTGGGATTGATTGATTATTTTTCCCTTATTTACTTTCCTGTCTTATGAATTTCCATTATAATTTCTATTACTTTTACTTCTCTATTTTAGACTTATTCTATATCTTACTACTTTAAATCCTTTGTTTTTATGGAGAATTTGGAGAGATTTAAAGGTTATTCTGAAGCTGACTTCCTATTATATGCCACATTTTAATATTACAACAAAAATATTGTATATTTCCTGCTATTATCAGCAATATGTATCTTCTGAAGGAAAGCAATGCAATTTAATTATTTGCCACTTGAAAGTGTACAGTATCTCTTAAACTAATTGAATTTTATGCCAGTTTGTTTTTCAAATTCTATCCATTGGAGTTTGGTGAAAATGAGATGTACCTCTGTATGAGTGTGCTTTGTATTACAGTCTTACACAAGCCCTCCAGAGAGATTAGACCTTGGGACATTGATGCTAGAGACTATTATACAAAAATCGATTTTGAAATATGTTAATAATAATAATAATGCCAAAAAATAATTTTAGCTAAATGTTTTGGTTTAATATAAATAAAAGCACTTTATATGCATTATCTCAGAAAATTCTTACCACCATTGAAGTCGAGAATGATTTTTATATTTATAAAGTCACAAATTAGGAAGGTGACATTCTTGTCTATAGTCTTATGGGCTGTAACTCCTAGAATACATATTAAAACAAGATCTTCCATCTTTCAAAGCTATTTTCTTTCAATCTAATTTTAAAATTTCAACTCAGGATCACAGAAGTACATAAAAGCACATTATTATGCCACATGAAGAATCGACTTGTTTTCCACAATTAATGGGAATAAATTGATATATGAATACATAAATATAGATACTATACACACACACACACACATATATATATATATATATATATATATATATATATATATATATAAGCATTTTTTGTTAGAAGAAAATAAAAGCAATGGTAGTATGGGTAAGAGATTTAAGTGACACAGCATTGAGTGCACAACAATCTTTAGGCACAAGGGCTTCTCAGACTCTCCTTCTCTGTAACTGCTGAGATGTGATTGATGCTTGAGACAGGCGCTGCCAAATGTTACCATATAAAATGGTTATCCATCCTTGCAAAAATCAAATCATTAGTATTGACCTTCCAAACCTTCCAACGGGCACACAACTTCCATGAACAATCAGGAGAAGAAACATAAAGCACCAGTGGTGTGTGACTCCTTTATTGATATGATGGATTACAGAGAGATCGACATGGTATGGTAGGGATCATGGGTGGAATGGCCTCCAGGGGAGAAGCCCTTTGTACAAGAAGAAGAGTTGGGGAAGAGGGTACACCACCAAAACCATAAATTATTTTTTGAAGTAGGAAGTGATAAATGACATCCTTCTGTCGGTTCTCAGTGGTAGCCAGAGGCTATCTGAGACCATTAGGAAATGACTGCATGGTAACTGGGTCTTTAAAAATACTTCAGTTGACATGACCTTTACTGCCTTAGATGTAGCATATTCTCTTGCAACTCCTTCAACTCCTGGTGTCATCTGCATATCACAATTTAACCTTTGCACAGTCTCCTCTCCAGGACTACCTATTGATCATCTCGGTAAAGGAAAATGACTATAATCCTTTCATCTAAAACTCTTACTAACAGGAAAGCCTGTAGTATTTACATATGAAAAAGTTTTGAAAGATTCACTCCTATTTAATATTTTTGTAGCATAAATCTTGCAATTTAAATCCAGAGGAGTGGAAAATATCAAATCAACAATGTATTCTCCCAGCTGCAAGAACATGCCGCTAATGAGGTCATGGCCGATTTTTGATTCCTGATTATGAAAATTTGCTGAATGTGTCAACTACTGATTGGGCCCTTATATCTTCATGTCCCTTACCGTCCAACCAGCATGCATGGCACCCAATCTATATTGCCAGGATAGTTATGCCTTTTGCTTATGCCTCCCTCAGACACAAGATGAATTTCCAACCTGATACACTAGCACACACTGACAAAATCTCTATATGAGTTGTAGACAAAGGAAACTGGCTCTCCTTTCTCAGAGGCACAAACAATACTTGATAGGATGACCCTGCACTGCTTATTCAGGACCCACTTTGCTTGAGATAATGAGGAACCTTTCAGAAGGGGTCTTCCCTACAGCTTCAGCTGCAGTCCCAGTCTCATGGTCTCCTCCCTGACACTTTTCTTCTTATATCCAGCTCCTGGAGTCATAAATATCATCCTCCTCAATTTCAAGCTTAAACTTTCAAATGTGCTCAACCATTAACCAAAGAAGTACCAATGTGTTAAGAAAGCAACTTTGCTCCCTTCTCTCCATTCTTCTATGAAACAGAGTAGAATGTCTTGGCTTTTTAATTCATGCTAGGTTAAGGTAAAATAGTCTGCAAAATCTAACTGCTTAAGAGTGCTTGTGGGTTTATAGAAGGAAAGTTAATGTCAAATGAACACTCCACCATGTAGTTTATCTTTATGTGGGTCTCTCCTATGTTAGTGATCAAAACACGAGGGACATATCAGGAGTTCTGTACCACACTGAAATATCTATTGAAATATCTTTTTAAAAGTATGATAGGGATAATGTATTGTGGCATGGGTGTCCTACACTTTATGGCTATTATCTACTTATGAGTGAGTACATTACCATGCATGTCCTTTTGGAACTGGATTACATAATTTAGGATGATATTTTCGACTTCAATCCATTTGCCTGAAAATTTCATGATGTCCTTGTTTCTAATAGCTGAATAGTATTAAACTGTGTAAATGAACCACAGTTTCTTTGTCCAGTCTCCTGTTGAGGGGCATCGGTGATGTTTCCCATTTCTGATTGTTACAAATAAAGCTGCAATGAACATAGTGGAGCAAGTGTCCATGTGGTATGGGGGAGTATCTTTTGGGTTTATATACAGGAATAGTAAAGCTGGATTTTGAGGTAGAACTAATTTCGTCCGGAACTACCAAATTGATTTCCAAAACAAGGAAGATCCAAGGAAGGATACTTCGATCTAGTTCAGGATAGAAAATATAATTTTTATCAGTGGTAAATAGAGGGAAGGAACTAGGTGGGAGAAGGATTAGGAAGGGGAACAGGGTGGATGGATTGCCTGTAGGAAGAGCAAGAGAGGGCCATAAGAGTGAACAGAAATCAGCAGGCGATGAAAGATGTCTCTAGGCATCCCTGGTTTGGGGTAGTTTCAGGGAGTCTGTGAGGGTGACTCAAACTGAGACTCCTAGCAGTGGGGGTTATGGAGCCTGAAATAGCCTCCTCCTATAATCAGGCAGGACTCCCAGTAGAGGCAAAAGGATTCCAACCCACTCGCAAAACTTGTCATACAAAATTTGTCCTGCCTAAAAGAAGTATAGGGACAAAGATGACACAGAGCCTGAAGGAATGGCCAACCAATGACTGGCCAAAATTGAGATCCATTTAGTAGGCAAGAACCAACCCTTGGCCCTATTAATTATATTTTGTTATGCTTGTAGACAGTAGCTTAGCATAACTGTCCTCTGAGAGGCTCTATCCAGCCTCTCAGACTGAAGATGAGCATGCTTGAAACCTTAAGCAGACTGAAACAAATGCAGAGACCCACAACAAAATATTAGATTGTACTTGGGAAGTCTTGTGGCAGAGTTAGGAAAAAAATTGAAGAACTTTGAGTGGATAGAGATTGCACAAGAAGACCAATAGGGTCAACTAATCTAGACCCTTGGGAGCTCCCTCTGGGAGGCTGAACTACCAACCAAAGAGCATACAAGGGCTGGACCTAGGGCCCCAGCACATAAGTCGCAGATGGTCTTCATGAATGTCCCTAATAACTGGAGTGGGATGGGGGTTTCAAATACCCTGAGTTTGTTGCCTGCCTTTAGATCCTACTCACCTAACTAGGCTGTCTTTTCTAGATGATGCACCTAGTTGGGCAGTGACTTGATATGCCAGGGTGGAATTACACCCAGAGGGAACCTCTTCCGTCTCATAGGTGAAGGAGAGGGGTTTAGGGGAGGGGTCATCGTCAATGAACTGAGCTTGGAGGCTAAGGACTTCAGAACACTGTGCAGAGCACTGCAGCAGGAAGTCCTTGGTACCTGTGCTGGACTGTCACCAACATGGAAGGCTCCTGTGGCAACCTTGATCTCTGGAGCTCTCAAGACAGAAATCATGTGATCGTTAGCGTAATATTCATCATGAGTTATTCAATTTCATATTTACCTTCCAAATCAAAACGTGCTCTGATTACATCTGATTTCAACAGAGCTTTAGTGAGCTGGTGCCTTTCAGTTGTCCTTTGTTAATGTGACCCTGTATTGTTAGCACAAGTTCAATGCAATTACTGAACATGTGTAGATTTGATCACATTTTCATGTTTAATCTTAGAATCATTTAGGGCTCTGACATCAATGTTGGCCCATTAGAATAAGAGCACCATTACATGTCTGAATACAAAGCAGATATCATTCTATTTTGTTTAATTTTTAGAATGGTTTTTCGGAAGGCCATTAGTTTATTGACTGATCTGAGCTCTTCGGACTTGATACTGGCTTAGGATCTTCCCCATATGCCTTTTTGATTTCTGAAGGTCCATCGCAGGTTTTTCTATCACCACTTACTCACATGTATTATATACAATACATGTCAGGTGCTCTGTGTCCTGAGCTCAGAATACAAAAATGCATAGAGCCAACAGATGGACTGCTTAGGATTATGCCCTGAGTGTAAACCTTTGTAATGGAGACTAAAGTTATATGTGGCTATTTAGCTCATGAAATGCAGCTAGTGCTACAGACATTTTTACTTTCTTTCTTTTTTTTTTTTTCTTGAGACAGGGTTTCTCTGTATAGCCCTGGCTGCCCTGGCGCTCACTCTGTAGACCAGGCTGGCCTCAAACTCAGAAATCCACCTGCCTCTGCCTCCCGAGTGCTGGGATTAAAGGAGTGCGCCACCACACCCAGCACATTTTTACTTTCTTATACTTACTTTTTTAATATATTTATTATATTTCTTTCATGGCTGATGGCTAGCATATTGAACAGCCCAGTTCTACAGCAGACATTTATCTAAGAATTGCACAGTGGTTGCTTGCAGGCTTAATAAATAAGGGATATTTTCCACCATATCTGGTGCTTTCTGACCTGTGTTCCTCTGTGACAGATCAAGTTGTATGTTATACAAACATACAGCTGAGTTTTGCAATCCCCAAGTTCTGTAAGAATTAGCATATTAATTTTGCTCTACTCTGCTTTTCTTATTTCAAGGTAAAGCTATGTTCCTATAGATGACATATTTTGATCTAATTGTTTTTTTCACTTCCTGTTCCTTTCAGAGAATATATCACATGGAGTGTATCATGCGAGCTCGTGATCTTATCTGTTGGCATATGTTTAGGTGGAAGTCATGAGCTCAATACCATGTGAAAGAGTATAATAATTAGTTATATTATTATAGTCAAACTTTCATGTACCTACCAATGAAAGACTACTGAATTGTTTTTTCTTTTAAAGTTAGTCCATGGCAATTTTCTTATTGTTTATTTATTTACATACCAAATGCTGCCCCCTCCAGTGGTTCCCCCTTGCATGAAGATCCTTCCCCAATGCTGTTTTTAAGGATAACAAAATAAAGCCCTTATAGCCTGCTACAATGTAGCTTTTTTAAAAGTTGTTTTTCTTTTGTTGAAAATAAATTCTTTTCTCACATAGCATATCCCAGTCCCAGTCCCCTCCCTCTGCTCCTTCCTTCTCTCTGCTCCTTCCAGTTCTGGCCCACCTGTACTCACTTTCTGACTCTTACGTAAAGTTGAGAGGCTTCTAAGAGATGATAATGAAATATAATAAAACAAAATAGAATACAATAAAACAAATGCATCATATCAGAGTGGGACAAGAAAAACAGAAGAAAAAGAGCCCAAGAGAAGGCAAAAGCAGAGAGCCATTTGTTCCCATTAAAATTCTGAATGGAAGACAACATATACACAGAGAACCTGGTGTAGCCTGCAAGCCCGGTACATGCATTTCAGACTCTGACCTTATTGACTTAGAGGGCCTTGCTTTCTTGGTGTCCTTAGTCCCCTCTGGTTCTTATATCCTTCCCTACTTTCATTCATTAGAAAACAATGAGTAAGATGTAAAATTGAATGGGACTTTCAGGAGTTTCTTGAGAACTTTAAATCGTAGAAACTTTTCCCATTATCGTTTTACTGTTAGATATATCTGGTGCTTACAAAGGAATAAGATAAACTTTTGAGTTTCAAGGTAATCTGCTTTATTAAGAGCTCTTGAAAATTCTAACTGACAGTATTGTCGACTCTTTTACTTATAGATTGTAAACAATTCTGTCCCCATCCAGAGACTTTTTGACCTCAAACTTAGCCTTCCAAGTGCCTCTTACTATGAACTAAGCCTATTACAGATGCATCTATTACAGATGCAACTAAGCATGTTTTTATCATCTCTTTATTCCCTAAAGAATATTATCATTCTTATAGCTTTAACATTGTATTAGGTAAAAGTAATTTGAAGATGATTTTTAAGGACACTGTAAAATGTGCCCAGGTTATATTTGACTCCTGCACTTCAGGGAGTGACATGAGTATCTGTGGTTCTTGTTATTCATAATGCTAATGCCGAGGCTCAAATGGATCACAAGGGACAATTCTACTTAATGTATGCAAAAGAGTTTTACTAAATTCAATAATTTATTTTTATTGCTTATATTTACATGCTGAAGTAATTACTACAACCAAGAAAATTATTTGTCTATTGTATTTTCTGTGATTTTTTTTTTTTTTTTTGGCAAATTGTTGATATAAAGCACTGTTTGTGGTGGTTTGAATAAGTTTGACCCCACAGATTCATGTATTTTAATACTTGGCCTATAGGGAGCAGCACTATTAGGAGGTGTGGTCCTGTTGGAGTGGGTGTGGCTTTGTTGAAGGAAGTGTGCCCCACTGTGGGGTTGGGCTTTGAGTTCTCTATCTATGCTCAGGCTTTGTCCAGTGTGGATGATAGTCTCCTTCTGGCAGAGTTAGTCTCCTCTTGGCTGCCTATGGATCAAGATGTAGAACTCTTGGCTACTCCAGCACCATACCTGCCTGCAAGATGCCAAGCTTCCTGCCATTCAATCCTGCCATGGATTGAACCTCTGAAACTGGGAGTCGGCCCCAATTAAATGTTTGCTTTTGTAAGAGTTGCCTTGGTCATAGTGTCTCATCACAATAATAAAACCTAACTAAGACAATGTTGTCAACTATACTGCTCATATCATGTATTTGGTACTTGGATTTGTTCATACAAAGTAAGTTCAACAATGTAACTTTTGACTTATATCTTTCTCCCTCTCCCTCTCCCTCTCCCTCTCCCTCTCCCTCTCCCTCTCCC
>NC_034593.1:128661454-128686752 GCF_900095145.1 Mus pahari | reverse complement strand
AATGATGGAACTAAAGTTGTGCTCCATCAAGCCTGGAATCTTCTCATAACTTTTGCCTTCAATTACTCTCTTTTGTACTCTATGTTTCTTTGTAGTTTTAGGTTTTGCATATGAGTGAGATAATGCAAATTTCTGTTGCTCCAGAATCTGGCTTATTTAACTTAATACAACAAACTTTAGGTTCACTAATGCTGTAAATATAAAAATATCTGCTTAAAGTCTAAATTTATTCCATTGTGTAAGATATAAGATATATTACAACATTATTACCTGTGTATCTATTGCATGACATAGTACTTACTTTCCCCACTATAACAAATGTCCTGTTGTACAATTTATTTTCACTTACTTTGTAGACATGTTTATTATGGAATATTCTTTGATTTAAAGAGGAACATGTCTATGAGTATAAATTGATGAACAGAGAAAGTGAGAGAAAACAATTGTTCTAAAAGATCATGAAGATATATTCAGTAATAGAAGAAAAACAGGGATTGTTCTTCAAATTCTGGAAACATTTGATTTATAGTTTTGCAAATAATATTTCTTATCAGTTGTAATTTAATGAAGAATTGACTTGAATTTTTTACCTATAACGTATGCTTGGGAAATAAAGATAGATCCTACAGATACTCCCTTCTCTTTTTCTTTAAATATTTTGCCTCAAAGATCACATTCACTTTTAACTTTTCATTCAGACAGCTGAGTGATAATATTTTTTACATAATGCTATCACTGACTAATTTTTAATGAGAAAATGAAATTCTTGTGAAAACACAGGCCTGTCAACTTACATGACTGTCTAGCTTATTAAAAAGGTCCTATTACTAAGCTTCATAATCAACCAGGAGACAATAATATCAAGAAAATACTTGTTAGGTCTTAAATACACTTAGTATGGTATATAGGTACTTTCTTCATAATATCGTCTTAATTTGTTTAGAAAAATTATAAATATAGATAAAACAATGTAAACAAATTTAGTTTTTTAGTCTAATAGATTAGATAATTCTAGCAGTGTAATTCATACTATTAATCTCTGAAAGCAGATTATGTTTCAAGCATATTGTTACGCTTTTATTGTGCTCATGCATGTCCACTTTGTTTGAACTGTTTGGTAGAAAATTGCCCCCATAAGTACACTTACCCCTTAATCTCCAGAGTGGTCAAGAGTATTATATTATGTAGTAAAGGAAAATTAAAATAGCAGATGTAATTACCATTGCAGCCCATCTGACCATCAAACAGTGAGATGTTCTGGGGTAACAACAAAAATTTCAAATATGGAGGTGAGCGATTTCTATTAACAAGATCCTTGCTCACTAGCTTTGAAGACAGGGAAGGACTATGAGGCAAGCCTGGCTTCTGGAGCTGAGAAGCAAGCAAATGGATAGTGAGTGAGCCTGCTCGAAGCCAGCACAGCTTCAGCATAACACTGTGCTCTCTCCTAGGCACCTCCATAATACAACAAGGCACCATACGCCTTTATGGTCATCAAGAGAACCAATCATTGCAGCCTGCCATGTCACTGTCTGATGCCATGTAACTTAATGTAGAAGTGATTGTCCTCCCACATCCGTGTGGTCTGTGCTCATTTAAGAGACAGACATAAAGGAGGGTATACTTGGGATAAGGCTCTCCTACACCCAGCTGGGCATGGTAGTGCACACCTTTAACCCCAGTACTGGGAGAGAGAAGCAGGTGGATCTCTGTGATTTTGACACCAGCCTGTTCTACAAATAGAGTCCAGGACATCCAGGGGCCTCTGTTACATAGAGAAACTGTGTCTCAAAAACTCAAAAGAAAATGGAAAAACAAACAAACAAACAAAAAACGCCAAACAAAATAAAACAAAAGAATCTACTACTCTCCAGGCTCTGTCCCATGTACATGCAGGCACATCTCACATGCACACGCTCAGTTGATTTAATATTGTCAATGTAAAAACAGCTTTCATGATAACTGACTTATTTAATTATTTTACAATTTTAGTTATTTCTTTACTTGAAGTAGTAGATCCTGTCTGATTCATGAGAGCAACATGAAAAGATAATTGTTCTGTGTTTCCAATCTCTTGTGACGTTTGGTTGTGCCATCTTTCCCCACACCACAAAATGATTGACACTAACGTCTTGGCTGATCTATTTTTAATATTTATGTACAATTTAACACATGTTTACCTTTATCTAAAATTTATACCCAGTTGTGTACTTTGGAGAAAAAAGAAATTGTAATGGGAAAAAAAATCTTCTCTTCAGTCTGATGTAGCACTTTGTGTTCTCAAGGAGTCAAGTGATTAATTACATGTCCCCACTCTTCTGAAAAGGACTGAGCATTTCTACAAAAGAGGAAAATTAGAACTAAAGTTGTGAATCAAGTCATTCTCATTGTCCAGGGTGAGATACCCTGAAACATATAAAAGAACAGTAAAAATAGTAAAGTTTTCTTACAGAAAATTTGATTGTACAATGTTTTATGGATGATAAAATAAATGAATTATAGATTAGACCTAGACAAAAATTTCAATAAGTATGTGAGGATGTTATGGACAAAAGGTTTGGAGTGTGGTATATGTGTGTGTGTTTGTGTGCAAAGTTATAAAAACAAGCTAGGAGGCATGAAAGATAAGTTCATGCATGCACTGGTCCCCTTTCCCAGTGACCCAGATATAGGCCCCATTAGCAGGTATGCAGAGAACTCATTCTTGGTTTATTGAAACTGAAATGTCTTCAAAAACATGATATTAAAATGATGCTTAATGTGTTGTGTTGGGAGGTTTGACAATGAACCATCATTTTTCATAAACTTGTTACTGTTTTTTTTCTACCAGTGAAAACACTTTTTTTAAAAAAAGAAGTTACTGAAAGTCATCTGTTTATTTAACTAAGAAAATATATTTGCATTATGATCTTGGTCCCTGAGAAATCTTAGAATCTGCAAATCCTATTTTGATTAATAACTAAAGCACATTTCACAGATCTTACAAAAAAATCAAAATGAGAGAAAAGTGAAATGGAAGAAGCTAGCAATCCCGTTGTTTCCCTTCACATGGTACCTTGTGTGAGGAGCTGTCCCTGTGTCTTTTTTCTTACCAGCACAGTTGACATGTAGATGAAGCTTGCCTTGTGGGACATAATCACAAAGCAAATTTATTCTTGTCTCTTCCTGTCTCTTTGCATTTATTCTATTGACTAGTTTTTAGTCCTAGTTCTTCACAAGAATGAAATTTAGGGCAAGTCCCCAGGCTTACCTAACTTTGGATGGGGAAATCTCCATTCAGTCATTAATATTTTCATTCTACTGTAATATTCAACAATTTAACTGCATTCAAAGCCCTTGGGTTTTCTCCATTTCCCAGGCTGCTGACTGCTCTAGACTACCCGGGAGCAGTTTGAGACAAGGTTTCTTTCTGCTTTCTCTCTAACCTGTATGTTGCTCCTCTTTCTTCTTTTCAACCATCACTTATAATCACTAAACAGAGTAGCAGTGGTTGTGGAGGGATAAAAGGCAATAGACATGTGACTCATGACATACAGAGTTGAGAATCAACAAAGCAGGCCTCCTAGGACCTCACAGAGACTGAAGTGGCAATCTCTTAGTCTCTGTGTTTCTGAGATAGGTCTTCTGCCTGCATGTTATTGTTGTTGTTTAGTGTTTTTGTGATACCCCTACTGCTCTGTGATACCCCGACTGCTCTGTGATACCCCTACTGCTCTGTGATACCCCTACTGCTCTGTGATACCCCTACTGCTCTGTGATACCCCTACTGCTCTGTGATACCCCTACTGCTCTGTGCTACCCATATTGCTCTGTGATACCCCTACTGCTNTGTGATACCCCTACTGCTTTGTGATACCCCTACTGCTTTGTGATACCCCTACTGCTTTGTGATACCCCTACTGCTTAGTCTTGGGACTCTTTTCCTCCTATTGGGCTCCCTTGCCCATCCTTGATATGAGGATGCTTGGTCTTATTCTATCTTGCTGCACTGTAACCCTGTGTTCAGTTGATGTCATTGGAAGGCCTGGTCTTTTCGAAGGGAAGAGGTAAAGTGGGAGGGGTAGTGTGAGGAGTGGTTGAAGGAGAAACTGAGGTCCAGGTGTATTATATGAGAGAAGAATAAACAATAAAAAAAAATAATAACTACACTAAGAGAGAGCTCTGGTTAATCGTGGTGGCTCACAAAGTAATATAAATAGATGTGAGTGTGAGAGATTTGCAGGGAGGTAGGAGGTGAACAAGGTCAAAGCAACAAGAATACATTTTTAAACTAACCTTTCTTCTCGGGATACCCTCATGCATTCTTTGCATATTGTTCTGCATTGCTCCTCTCCCTGAAGGAACCCTTCCCCTACGGTTTCCTTGATCAGGTTATGTTGTCATCGTTTTGCTTTATATTCCTCTCTGTGCTGTCCCCCACAGAATCCTTCATCCACTGTTAATACGTCTTTGCCCTCTGTGGCAATAAAGATTCAATGTAAATGTACAATGTCATCACTGCCTTCTATTCCAGATCTATGGTGGCTCACCTCGAAACATTTCCACCATCTCTATCCAGATGATGGCCAGAATGCTACCAGAGAAGATTAGTAGGATGTCCCAGTGTCACTTGTCTCCAAGCACTCAAGGACATTTTGATACATGTTCACTGCTGCACCATCTCCCAGTGACACATAAAAAGTGCTCTGGGTTGTGACTTTCCTGGTAGAGGATGGCAATGTTCATCTATTCTTCTGCCTTGAGGAGGATGATAAAGTGTTGCACTCTAGCACGTACCAACAACTCCATGCAAGAAGTTCCTCTATTTCTCTATGACCTCTCTCAATCTGGCTAAGAGGAATGGAAACAAGTGTTTGTCATGATTTCCTTCTTTGAACTCTACATGATGGTCCTACCTTTTATTTTGGGGTAGAGCATCTGTTTTCTTCATCTTTAGTAACACCAAAATAAAATTTCCTTTTCAGTGTTGTAATAAACTGCTTTATAAACGCTATGAATAATTGTATGTAATAGCATAATTTTCTTTATACTTTTGTTATTTGATCGTATATAATTTTATTCAACTGTTTCATTTTAAGAACTTCATGTTCATAATTTCTGAAAACATTTTAATAGCTGAATACTATTAGATGAGATAAATATAGTATCATTTTCTTAATCATGTCCTATTGTTATACCTTTCCTTAATGACTGTTGCAAATAAAGAAGAAAACAACCAATGTTTGTATTTAGCACACTCATTGATCTAAATTAGACATGTAACATAGGCTGATTCACACATTTCATGAATAGTCTATTTACTCTACCACTCTGAAAATGTGTTCCTAAAATTTTGTAATAGTTTGAATGTGGGAAAATTTTTAAGAAATGATTGATTTTTAATTTATATTAGTAGTTTTATTTTTTCTCAACAAAGATCATTTTCTAGAAGTTTGTCCTTTCTAAAATAAGTGAATGTTAAAAATCTAAGTCAGCGCTTCCCAATGGACACATCATTCACGACACAAATGTTATTTAAAATATGTTAGCAGACATAGTAGATAGAGGAAAAAGAAATATGGGAAATAGCTTTCAAAGAACATTTGATATGTCTAAGGTTTTATCATCTTAACATGGAATTAACAACAATATAAAGAAGTTTGTACATTCATTTTCACTCTACAATGAGGAGTGCTTTTATTTTTACCTAAAATACATGTGCATTCGGACTAGCCCATTTCAAATATTCAGTGGTCACATAGTAAATAGGCTTGTGAACTAAAACGTGAACGAATAAGACTTTATATGTGCTTTATTTTATTTACTTAGTTAGGTCGTGTTTTGGTGGTATCTGCATCTACAGTATATGCAGAATGTGAGCGTGTATGTTAAAAGGCCTCATGAAGTGGCAGATTGCTTGAAATGTTTTCTAGATAGTCTGATTTTTCTCAAAGTTTAATAGTGGTGGCCTGGGTCAGGATTGCTATGAATTTATTGTTTGGTATTTATTAATTTTCTTCAATATGTGAATTTATTCTTCTTGCCAATTGGAGTCATTGTTCATCAAATATTTTTCATGTTCATACATTTTTTTTCTGAATCCTCCTCATGCAGATGATACTAAATTAATGTGTTTATTCCTGAATCTCTGTTTGCTATTTTCTCTGTTTTATCTTTTTTAAACTCATATAAATATTTTATTTTATATAAATATAAAATATATATATATTTGAGACCTGTTTTCTCTGTATAGCCCTGGCTGTCCTGGAACTCACTTTGTAGACCAGGCTGGCCTCGAATTCAGAAATATACCTGCCTCTGCCTCCCAAATGCTGGGATTAAAGTCATGTACTACCACTGCCTGGGTTTCTTTTTTTGTTGGTGGTTTGGTTAAATGGTCTTGATAGTCATTGATTGTTTTGTATTTTACCTTTGTCCTGCCATTGCACATACCTATTGAGATATTTATTTAGGTTTACCTTTCTATTATATAATTTTCACTTGATGCATTTCCTTTCCTTCTGTTTTGTTGCATTTTATAATTTTCCTCTTATTTCAGAAGCAGTTATAATTTCACATTGCAATATTTCTAGATGGATCTATGAAAGTCCTTGTCGTGGAATTCTCATTGGGTTTGGTGTCTAGTAATCATATTTTCTTATACTATCGCGGTTGTCCTCCGTGTTGACATGGAAGTGAATTTTTATGTGTCCTAAGCACTTTTTGAAATTATGTTATGAGAGTATGTATCCCCTTTATGCCATTGATTTCATTATTGTTCAGGACTGGCTTATCATATTGTGGACTCCTTTTGTGATTCTATTGATAATGTAGTTTTTAGCCTTTGTGCTATGGTGCTTCTGCTGTTCTTTCCTTGTGATGTTGCCCGAGGCACCTGATGGTTTTTTTACACTGTAACTCAGCTCTTGATCCTGTTACCTGTATTTCCTGTGGAATGTTTAGACCACCAGGCACACAGACGCTTGAAGAATGACCTTCAGAGGCTCCCTTCTTAAACTGCTTCTTCTAGTTCCACATGGAAAGAATAGAATCTCTAAGATTTCTTGTGCTTGTACAGAGAAACATTCAGCTTCCCCAGTGGCCCTTCAGCAACACTAGTGTAGCTGGAGTTATTGAATGCAACTCGCACAGGCAGAGTAAGGGTGCAAGGCAAGACTGTTTACCAAGTCTCCTGGTAAAAGAGAATGCTCCCCCTCCCTCCCTTTTCTTACATTGGTAATGGAAGCCAGGCACTCTATCTGGTCTCTCATAATACCTTCTGGGTTCTGAGAAGAAGAAATGGTAGCGGTGCAATGTCAACACCATTTTATTGTAGGGTTTTGTTAAGGAAACATGCTTTTTTTTTTTTTTTTTCAATTTTTTTTTTTTTTTTTTTTTTTTTTTTCGAGACAGGGTTTCTCTGTATAGCCCTGGCTGTCCTGGAACTCACTCTGTAGACCAGGCTGGCCTCGNGTAGACCAGGCTGGCCTCGAACTCAGAAATCCACCTGCCTCTGCCTCTGCCTCCTGAGTGCTGGGATTAAAGGCGTGCGCCACCACGCCCGGTAAAAGTGCATATTCTTTAGGTCAGTCTTCTCATAGTTGTGTGACAGAAAGAGGTCTGTTTTCAAGTCTGTTTTGCCTATACCTACAGACATTTCAGTGCCTAGCTTCTCCAGAACCTACTCCACAATGCATGAGAAGCAGAAGGATAATCTCAGGACCACTGGTGAATAGTTACGCCTGCCATCAAACACAAGCCTTCCTTCTGTTCATCATAGTCTTCAGACATTCTCTTCTGTACATGTTCACTATTTTTACTTAGCCATAGGGAAAGGAACTAAGATAAAGAGAGTTGATTTAACCATGTCTACAACTGACCCCTTAAGCAGCTCTGCCTTCATTGATATTATTACTGACAGGAAACTAACTGGAATAATGCACTAATATATTAAATTTCACAAATCATAAATATTTTTAATTGGATATTTTATTTAGTTACACTTCAAGTGTTATCACCTTTACCAGTTTCCTCTCTGTAAACCCCTATCCCATCTCTGCTTACCCTGTTTCTATGAGGGTGCTCTGCCATCCACCTACCCACTCCCTCCTCACCGCTCTAGCATTCCTTTATACTGGGGCATCAAGCTATCATAGAATCAAGGGCTTCCCCTCCTATTGATGCCAGATAAGGCCCCATTAGCTTGTTCAGTCCTTCCCCTAACTTCACTATTATGGTCCCTGTGCTCAGACCGATGGTTGGCTGGGAACATCCAAATCTGTATATGTTAGATTCTGGCAGATCCTCTCAGGACACAGCTATATCAGGTTCCTGTCAGCAAGCAAATTTTGGCATCTGCAATAGTGTTTGCATTTGGCGACTGTATATGGGATGGATCCCCAAATGCACAGTCTCTGCAAGGCCCTTCCTTCAGCCTTTGCTCCACTCTTTGTCCCTGTATTTTCTTTAGATAGGAGAAATTTTGAGTTAAAATTTTGGAGATGGGTGGGTTGTCCCATCCCTCAACTGGGGGGCCATGCCTAACCTCTGAATATGGTCTCTACACGTTCTCCATCCCCTTTGTGGGGTATTTCAGCTAATGTCATCCTCATGGGATACTGGGAGGCTATTGATTTCCTGGCATCTAGGACTTCCTGGTTGCTACCTCCAGTTCCCCATCCCCCATAGCTACATAGCTCTGTTCAATTTCCTGACCCTCGTACATCTCCATCTCTTCCCATACCTGACTCTTCCCCTCTTTTTCCCCTCCCCTTCTTCTTTTCCTCCTAAGACACCCCCCACCCTCTTCTTCCCTTGATTATTTTGTTCTGCATTCTAAGTAAGACTGAAACATCCACTCTTTGCTCTTCCTTTCTCTTGAGTTTCATGTGGACTGTGAGTCGTATTATAGGTATTCCACGGTTCTTTGTATAATATCCACTTATCAGTAAGTACATACCATGTGTGTTCTTTGGGACTGAGTTACCTCACTCAGGATTATATTTTCTAGATCCATCTATTTGCCTAAGAATTTCATGAAGTCATTGTATTTAATAGCTGAGTAGTGTTCCATTGTATAAATGAACCACATTTTCTGTATTCATTCCTCTGTTGAGAGACATCTGGGTTATTTCCAGCTTCTGGTTATTATAAATAAGCTGCTATGAATATAGTGGAGTATGTATCCTTATTACATGTTGGAGCATATTCTGGGTATATACCCAGGAGTGGTATAGCTGGGTCCTCAGGAAGTACTATGTTCAAATTTCTAAGAAACTGCCAGACTGAGTTCCAGAGTAGTTGTAGCATTTTGCAATCCCATCAGCAATGGAGGAGTGTTCCTCTTTCTCTGGATCCTTGTCAACATCTGTTGTCACCTGAGTTTTTGAACTTAGCCATTCTGACTGGTGTGAGGTAGAATTTCAGGGTTGTTCGATTTGCATTTTCCTGATAACTAAGGATGTTTAACATATCTTTAGGTGCTTCTCAGTCATTTGATATTACTCAGGTGAGAATTCTCTGTTTAGCTCTGTTCCCCAGTTTTTAATAGGGTTATTTGGTTCTTTAGAGTCTAACTTCTTGAGTTCTTTGTATATATTAGATATAAGCCCTTTATCGGGTATGGTATGGGTAAAGATCTTTTCCCAATCTGTTGTTTGCCATTTTGTCCTCTTGACAGTGTCCTTTGCCTTATAGAAGCTTAGCAATCTCATGAGGTCCCATTTGTCGAATGTTGCTCTTACAGGAAAAGCAATTGCTGTTCTGTTCAAGAAAGTTTCCCCTATATCCATGTGTTCGAGGCTTTTCCCCACTTTCTCTTCAAAATAGTCATTAACAATAAAAAATATCTTGGTGTGGCTCTAACCAAACAAGTGAAAGATCTGTACAAGAACTTCAAGTCTCTGAAGGAAGAAATCGAAGAAGACCGCAGAAGATATAAAGATCTCCTACACTCATGGATTGGCAGGATTAATATAGTAAAAATGGCCATCTTGGCAAAAGCAATCTACAGATTCAATGCAATCCTCATCAAAATTCCAACTAAATTCTTCGTAAAGTTAGAAAGAACAATTATCAAATTCTTTTGGAATAACAAAAACCCAGGATAGCAAATCTGTTCTCAACAATAAAAGAACTTCTGAGGGAAATCACCATCCTTGACCTCAAGCTGTATTACAGAGCAATAGTGATAAAAACTACATTGTATTGGTACAGATACAGGCAGATAGATCAATAGAATAGAATTAAAGATCCAGAAACGAACTGACACACCGATGGTCACTTGATCTTTGACAAACAAATCATAAATATTGTATCTTCATTCAGTACACATAGTTGTGCATGACATTACAGGATTGTTATTGTCCTATGAACAGTTATCTTCACACTATAACTCCAGTTACCTACTTGATAACAGTCCTTCTCTGATAAAGAATGGCTTATTTTCATTTGTTTTGCTTGCCAAAATATGTAAAGTCTTAATACTAAAATTGAGATTCAAAACTTGAAAGTAATCCATTATAATATTTAATCTTTCAAATGCTTTAACAATTTGAAAAGGATGACACTGTAGGATTATTTGAGGATTACGCTGTTAAGAGGATATAATTATATTTAAATATGTTCTACAGGAGCTAAAGTTACATACTGAGTGAACTGATTGGTTTATCAGAGAATTTTAGCTTGATCTTACAAACACTCTAATACTAATTCATGTAAAGTTACTAAAGGCCTTTTATAGATATATCAAGGAATTAATTACATATTTGGTGACTTTGTATCCTGAGAAGATTTTATGGAGCTATATAAGAGATACTATGCTTTTTTGTATATTTACAATAGATGAATACACCATTTTGTAGTCTCTTAAAATATATTTCATATAGAAGCAGCAGTTAGATCTTAATAGTATACATAATTGTAGTGTTAAAATTGATTTTTATATATTGCTATGTTGTAGAGAGTACTGTTAAATTATCTGTTATCAACACAGGATAAATATCAAATCATTCAATTAAGCCTTTTTACAATCCCATTAGGTATCAGAACAAATGCTTTATTTAAACTTAGTTTATATATGAAACTTAAAATATATATTTAATATTTATTATTGATATCCTAATTGCTACTTCTATTTCATGTGTTTGAAATCATACATGTTTTAAAATTTATTAAAATCAATAAGCATATTACGGGTGTGAGACTAGAAGAAGAGTTAGTATACACTTGTAGCCCTTTAAGCTCTGTTCCCTACTCAGCCATGAATGAATTACAGACAATTCTAATTATTCTTAGAATTATACAAAAGCAAAACAGTGTATGTATATATTACCATGATGTTCTGAGACCCTGCTCCCAATGCATTATGAATGACTTAGAAATAGATACTTTAAATATAAAACATTATATTAAGTAATATAATATTTTAGAAGGAGAAATATGTGTTTTTATGCAAAATATATTTCTTGCACCTAGTTATTATGTACAGAGAAGGAATAATACAGTTTAGTTTCCATAGTTACAATAGGGGTTATTTACAAATCCAATCTATAGCTAGTTTGAAAGTTATAATGTGTGAAGTTCTCTGCCTCATTTTCTGCACTAATTCATAACTTACAAAGTTTACTGTCTTCAATAAATAAAGCAGGATAAAACACTGACTCTCAACATATGCAAAACATTAACTCAAAACCTCAACCTACAACAAATAGTTAATGCAAGATCTATACCTGCAAAGCTATACTACTACAAGTAACGCATAAGTAACATCTTTATTATTATTATTATTATTATTATTATTATTATTATTATTATTATTAATTTCTTTTTTTACATTTCAAATGCTATCCCGAAAGTTCCCTATACCCCCCCGCCCCTACTCCCCTACCCACCCACTCCCACTACTTGGCCCAGGCCTTCCCTTGTGCTGGGTCATATAAAGTTTGCAAGACCAAGGGGCCTCTNTTCCCAGTGATGGCCGATTAGGCCATNTTCTGCTACATATGCAGCTAGAGACACAAGCTCAGGGGGTACTGGTTAGTTCATATTGTTGTTCCACCTACAGGGTTGCAGCCCCCTTCAGCTCCTTGGGTACTTTCTCTAGCTCCTCCATTGGGGACCCTGTGTTCCATCCAATAGCTGGCTGTGAGCATCCACTTCTGTGTTTGCCAGGCACTGGCATAGCCTCACAAGAGGCCGCAATATTAGGGTCCCTTCAGCAGAATCTTGCTGGCATGAGCATTAGTATCTAGGTTTGGTGGCTGATGATGGGATGGATTCCCGAATGGGGTAGTCTCTGGATAGTCCATCCTTTCAACTTAGCTCTAAATTTTGTCTCTGTACCTATATCCTTTCATGAGTATTTTGTTCCTTATTCTAAGGAGGAATGAAGTATCCACACAATGGTTATCCTTCTTGGTTTTCTTGTGTTTTGCAAGATGTATCTTCGGTATTCTAAGTTTCTGGGCTAATATCCGCTTATCAGTGAGTGCATATCTAGTGACTTCTTTTGTGACTGGGTTACCTCACTAAGGATGATATCCTCCAGATACATCCATTTGCCCAAGAATTTCATAAATTCATTCTGCTTGTGGACGTTGTACATCGTGGTGCGGAGCCTAGTGCGCACCACGATGTACAACGTCCACAAGCAGACCTCACTCAGGATGATACTGTCTAGTTACATCCATTTGCCCAAGAATTTCATAAATTCATTGTTTTTAATAGCTGAGTAGTACTCCATTGTGTAAATGTACCACAGTTTCTGTATCCATTCCTCTATTGAGGGACATCTGGGTTCTTTCCAGCTTCTGGCTATTATAAATAAAGCTGCTATGAACATAGTGGAGCATGTGTCCTTATTACCAGTTGGAAGATCTTCTGGGTATATGCCCAGAAGAGGTATTGTTGGGTCCTCCGGTATGTCCAATTTTCTGAGGAACCGCCAGACTGATTTCCAGAGTGGTTGTACAAGCTTGCAATCCCACCAGCAATGGATTATTGCATGCAGCCACATAGGTTTTTTGTTTTCTTGTCACAATGATTATTGAAGAATCTATCTTTCTGTCAATTGATATTTTTGGAGCATGATGTTAATGTGATTGTAAATGGCTTTGGTTATGTGGTTATGTGGTTTGATTTCTGCTGCATGCTGTCTGTGAACTTTATATAATAACTCCACTGTCTTGTTTGCTAACATTTTGTATTATATTTTGAGATCAGGTAGTTTGACATGTCCATATATTTTTTTCACCTTCAGAATATTTTTAAAGCTATTTAGGGGGTTTTCTTTTGTGAATATGTGTACATTATAGGTGCCATTTCTGTTTCTGTGAAGTATATAATGGGTATCTAGATATGAACTATAATACATTTAAAATTAAAATCTCTTTGTAAATAAAAAATTAAAGAAGCAAAATCCATTTAAAAAATTTACTGTCAATATTATTATCACAACCCTTGGGCTATAATGATTTTTCAATTAGCATTTTTAATCAATTCTTCATCCATAGATATTAAATCTGGTTTCTGACTTTGAGGAAAACATTGTTTATAATTGCTGAAAAATTAGATTCAGTCTTACTTTTTAGCCATACTTACTAACATTTCAATAGACATTGGGTGAGATATTTTCATACCTAAGAGACCTGAGTACTTATCTTATCAATAATATAGACATGGCCTGTCTGTTTTTCCCCTCATGAATCTTGTGTTTAGAGAGATTGCTCTACTATATCACAAGATCAGTTTAAAGTCATTTGCTCATCAAACTAATGTTGCTACATTCTATAAATCAAACATCAATCTAGATGCTGAGCTAAATCTTCCAAAGCTAAAAGTGTTTTTCATATCATAGTAATAAAAGGCAAAGAAGTCCCCGAGAATCGTGGCTATTAAACTGGCTTGGTGTGACTCAAGACAAACATAAATCAACTGCTTTGTCTTTAGCATATGATTCTAAATACAGAAGATAGCCCAAGGGCCCTTTATCATTAAATCTGAGCACCTAAGGGTACAGAGAATCCCTCTAGCTCAACTTCCTTGTATGTAACACTGCAGATTTTGACTATGTCAGTGATTTGTCAAAATTTTGTCACAATGTATTCCATATTTTGGTTCACAGTCATTCTATAGATGACTGACTGCTCCTGAGGAAGAAATGAGAAGTTACCCACACATTTTAAAGTGTCTGTTCTAAGTTCTCTCTTGTATTTTCTCTTCTGTAAAAAGAAATAATTATTTTTATTACTCCTAAGAATATGTATTTTTATGCATGTGTGTTCCTAGTTCAGATGCCTATGGAAGTCAGAGGCATCAGATGCCTTCAATTGGAGCTACAAATATGTGTGAGCTGCCAGATGTAAGTACTGGGAAATGAACTTGTGGCTCTGAAAAAGTGGTCTGTGTTTTAACTGTTGAGCTATCCCTCCTGCATTTCGTAGTTTCTATTCTTTTGTTTAAATATATCTTGATTTTAAAAATATAATTTCTAGTTATTATAAGTTTCAACAACATTTACCTAAATTATGGTGGTGAATTATTAGATTCCCTAGAAATATATATATATATATATATATATATATATAGTGTGTGTGTGCCTGTGTGTGTGCATATGTGTGTGTATTTAACACAGTGTATGATTAACCTAGAAAATTCAAGTCACTATTATTTGATTAAAATCTTCTTAACTGGTAGTTCAAACAATGTACTATAAAATTATATGATGAAAATTGTAATATAATTTAAAACAGTCGTTTTCAAGGAAATGTATTCTAAAATTTTTTTCCCAAAATCTTATTCTTACTGATTGTCCAATGCAGAGTGAACAGCCTAAAATTAAAACAAATAAATATATAAACAACTAATTAGAAAAATTAAAAACCCATACAAAGTTATCAAGCTGTAGATAAATATATTTCTTCACACACACATGTACAGAATAAATACAATCAGCGTCTAGGAGGCTATCAACTTAACAATAGGAGGCATGCAAAGGATTTGAGGAAAGGTATATGGGAAGTGCTGGAGAGAAGAGACAATGAGAAGTGAACCTTAAATATAATTTAAACATCTTACAACTTTATTCTCTTTCCTTTATTGTAGTCTTCCTAGTATTATAGGATACTAACTCTAGTGAAGAGCAGTCTGGTGTGCTGGAGATAAAACTTGAAGCTAACTCAGTTCTTCTGAACACAGTTATTCAAGGTCAAGCCCATGGACATGTATTCAACCCTACATCAGATATGAGCATGTCCATCATTTAGCTTTGACCAATAAAATATCACTATCAAATATTAATCTATGCTTAGATTCCAGATAACATGATATAAAGTTAGGCTAAGCATGCATTTGGAAGGGTCATCAGGAAGGAGAACTAATATTTTTTCACATACTCAGTGATCAACAAAGTAAATGAAATACTTTAAATGGTCTTCTTTGGGGGGCTTTCTGACTCACATGAAGAAAGGAAGTTTACGGGAAGTTATGTAATTAAGCTACCAGCCTAAAGAATCATATTCAATTTCTATGATTTTCACCCCACAAATTTTATAATAGAATGCTATTTATTTATAGATAAGTAAGGCATGTATCCTTTGCTCAAAAACTTTTCTTCATGCTTCATTAGCTCAGAGGTATGTTTCAAAATGGAATATACTCATTAGAAGAAAACAAAAGGGGAGTGGATTGTGAAATGGCTCCATGGATAAAGGGACTGCCACCAAGTTTGAGCACCTAATTTCCATCCCAAGGACCTACGTGATCACTACTGCATGTTTGTTTAACCTATTCTAGAAAATAGGTAAAGTGTATTAAAAATTAAAAGAAGAGAGAAGCAAAAATATTAACTCAAATCCTAAAAAACCCTTTGGTCTACAAGTAGACTGCTACATTGCTTAATTGTTATCCAACTAACTATACGGTTGATAGAATTCTTGAGTATTTCAAGATAAGGAGCTGCCTAACCTAAGTAGAGAGAAGAGTGTAATTATCATGGAAATTGCCAAATCTCATGGCTCTGAAAATGTAACATCCAGGTTTCCTCCTAAGGGAAGGATGTAGGACTGAATTTACTTTCCCTATCATTCATTCCATTGGAGTTAAAGTCATTTTCCCCATTGCCTGCAAAATGCCAATGGACCAGCCGCCATCCTAGTTCGTGTACAGTGCTATGATATGACATCATAATTATATGGCAGGTTTTATTTATTAGATATTATCTTTATTTACATTTCAAATGCTATCCCAAAAGTTCCATACACCCTCCCCCAGCCCCTGCTCCCCTACCCACCCACTCCTTCTTCTTGGCCCTGGTGTTCCCCTGTTCTTTTTTTTTTTTTTTTTTTTTATTATTTTCTTTATTTACATTTCAAATGCTATGGTGTTCCCCTGTTCTAAGGCATATAAAGTTTGCAAGACCAAGGGGCCTCTCTTCCCAATGATGGCCTACTAGGCCATCTTCTGCTACATATGCAGCTAGAGATGCGAGCTCTGGAAGGTACTGGTTAGTTCATACTGTTGTTCCACCTAAAGGGTTGCAGCCCCCTTCAGCTCCTTGGGCATATATGGCAGTTTTTAATAGCAAAAATTCATTCTCACAACTTTTGTGGGGCATATCTAGCTCCAGGATGGCAACAGATATGCTGTTAGAGACAAAGGCACACATTCTAGGTTATCGGTCATGTCTTGGATCTATGTTTACACATGTTCGGATGGAGAAAGACCATGTGTATGACTTCAGCATTGATCTCACTCATGAGGACAGGGCTAGTTAACTATCTCCCAGAGGTCCTACCTCCTGAGACCATCATCTGATGAGTTAGAATAACAAAATAAGAATTGAATAGGCTATGCACCTTAACTGAATCAATAGAAGTTCTACTTCTTATCTGCTCCTGGAGGTAAGCAAGTTTCCTAAGAAAGCTTGGAAAGGATTTGACATTGGCCTGGTTGGAGTGAATGCAAACTTCTGTTAGAGAGTGACTTACTTCCCAGAACACTTTCTTTCTTTCATATTTTTTTTTCTTTTCCGAGACACGGTTTCTCTGTATAGCCCTGGCTGTCCTGGAACTCACTCTGTAGACCAGGCTGACCTCGATCGAACTCAGAAATCCAGCTGCTTCTGCCTCCCAAGTGCTGGGATTTTCTTTCATATTCTTTAAAATTGCATTCCTATATTTGCCCTTGTATTTCATTCCCACTAGCTTTAATAGCTTTGCCTCTCTAATCTGTTGTATCCCATATTGATATTTTCCTATGAAATGGAATGGGAGTGCATGTATAGAAACACCAATTAAAAGATTACCACCACAAACAAAAAGTCCAATGTTGGATTGTTTTAGCTTAGAATTTTACCAGACCTTGAAAAAAAGTGCTCAAATAATTACACAGAATACAGAGGTAACATTGTCAAGTTTACAAGGATAAAGTTACTGTTTCATAAGCCACATAAAGACCCAACAATGAAAGAATTACAGACCAATTTCCCTTAATATATATTTTCAAAAATTCTCAATAAAATACTTACAAACGGAATCCAAGAACACATCAAAGTGATTCCACATAAGCTTCATTTTGAAGATACAGGGATAGTTCAACATTCACATATATCAATAAATGTAATCCACCATAATTATCAGACTGAAAGACAAAAACCCCACGTTCACTAGATACAGAGAAGTCCTCAGACAAAATCCAACACTCTATCATGATAATGGTTCTAGAGACATTAAGGATAGTAGGGTTATACCTCAGCATAATAAAAACAACAGCAAGCCCAGAACCAAAACCAGCTTAAATGGAGAGAAATTCAAAGTATTTTATCTCAGTTAGGTTTACTATTATGATGAAACCCCATAAGCAAAGCAACTTGGGTAGGATGTTCATCATTAAGGGAAGACAGGACAGGAAATCAAGCAGGTCAGGAACTTGGATGAATGCAGGTGCTAATGAAGAGGCCATAGAAGTGTTCCTCTTAAAGGCTTGCTCCTCAAAGCTTGCTCAACATTCTTTCTTCATCCTTTCCTTCCTTCCTTCCTTCCTTCCTTCCTTCCTTCCTTCCTTCCTTCCTTCCTTCCTTCCTTCCTTCCTTCCTTCCTTCTTTCTTTCTTTATTTCTCTTTTGTTCTTTTTTTTTGTTTTTGTTGTTGTTGTTGTTGTTGTTGTTGTTTTTCAAGACAGNCTTCCTTCCTTCCGTCCTCTCTTCCTCCCTCCTTCTCTTCCTTCCTTCCTTCTTTCTTTCTTTATTTCTCTTTTGTTCTTTTTTTTTGTTTTTGTTGTTGTTGTTGTTGTTGTTGTTGTTTTTCAAGACAGGTTCACTCTGTGTAGCCCTGGCTGTCCTGGAACTCACTTTGTAGATCAGGCTGGCCTCAAGCTGAGAAATCTACCTGCCTCTGCTTCCCAAGTGCTGGGATTAAAGGCCTGCACCACCACTGCCCAGCTCAACCCTAGGACCAAAAGTCAAGGATAATACCATATGCAATAAACTGAACCCTCTACATTAATTGCTAATTAAGAAAAGCTTGCCAAAAGCTTGCCTACAGCATGATCTTATACAAGCACTTCCATAATTGGGATTATTTCATTTTAGATGACTTTACCTGTGTCTAGCTGACATAAAATTATCCAGCAGACATTTCCACAGAAATCAGAAATCAGACAATGCTACCCACTCTTTCTATATCTAATGAATATAGTACTTTAAATCTTAGCTAGAACAATAGTTGGACTGATGGAGATCAGGGGAATACACATAAGAAGGGAAGGAGTCAAAGCATCTTTCCTGCTAGATAATGTGATAGTATACATAGGGATCTTATCATTCCACCAGGAACTGTCTAAAGCTGATAAACACATTTGGCAAAGTAAAAAGATACAAAAACCGCATGTAAAATCCTTAATGTTTCTATACACAAATGACATATATTCTGAGAAAGAAGTCGGGGAAAGAACACCTCTCACAATAGCCACAGAATATAAAATATCTTCAGGTTACTCTAATCAAGCATGTCAAAGATTTCTATGATGAAAAAAACCTACCAATGAAGAAAGAAATTGAAACAGATATCAAAAGATGGGAAGATCTCCCCTTCAAATAGGTCTATAGATTAATGTAGTAAAAATGAGTAAAATATCAAAAGCAATTTATAGATTTAATGCAAATCCTGTGAAAATTCCAACACAATATTTCATAGAAGTTTAAATGAAGATTTTCAGCTTCAAGGGGAAGAAAATCATCCCAGGGTAGCTAAAAGCACTTCTGAATGATAAATGAATTGCTGGTGGGATCACCATTCTCAAACTCAAATAGTACTACATAGCTATAGTCACAAAATAGCATGGTATTGGGACAAGAAGCAGACACACTGATTGATAGAATGTAATTGAAGATCCAGAAATAAGTCCGCAAACCCGCAAACCTCTTTTTCTTTTCTTTCTTTCTTTCTTTCTTTTCTTTTCTTATCTTTTTTTTTTTTTTTGTATTTAGAGACAGGGTTTCTCTGTATAGCCCTGGCTGTCCTGGAACTCACTTTGTAGACCAGGCTGGCCTCGAACTCAGAAATCTGCCTGCCTCTGCCTCTAGAGTACTGGAATTAAAGGCATGTGCCACCATGCCCGGCTTTACAAACCCCTTGAAACCTAATTTTTTAATCAAGAAGAGGGAAATACACACTGGAAATAAAAACAGCTTCAGGAAATGGTGGTGGACAAACTGGCTGGTTACATGTAGATGATGACATAAATATTATCCTGAACAAAACTTAACTCCAAAATAGAGGAAAAACCTCAACATAAGATGCCTTGAATCTGATCTAGGGGAAAATAGGGAACAAGATATTGAACTGATTGTCACAGGAAAAGATCTTCTTAAGAGAACACTTGTATCATAGGCACTAAGGTCGAGAACTAGTAAATAGTATCTCATGAAATGAATGAACTTCTGTATGGCAAAAGATACCATCATTTGGACAAAGTGATAGGCAACAGAATGGAAAATATTTTTTACCAACTATGGCATCCAATAAAGGCAAGTACAAAAAATATATGAAGAACTCAAAACCTAGGTATTAAAATAACAGACAAAAAAAAAAAAATCAGCCAACCAAATAAACAAGTAACCCAAATTTAAAAAAAAGAAGAAGAAGAATACTTATCCACAAAGAATTATCTTATATTTAGGACTCTGTAAGGACTTAACAATATTTTTAAAGTACTATAAACACAAAATCAAAGCATTTGGTTGATGAGTATATAAATGTGAATGTCTGAGAGTAGCTAAGACTGAAGATGTTTCATTGGGACCCAAATATACAGGGAAGTTTGAGGCAGAATTGGAGTTAATGGAATGCTGATGAAAGCCTATGGATACCAAATACCTTGAAAAGTCTACAGCACGACCCTGCACATTTCTGAGGTGAACATAAAGAGTACTAGTGCAAGGAGAAGAGACGTCCAAATGCCCATTGAACAAGTTGTGGAGTGTTTACACTTAGGGGTAAAGAATTTGTAAACAGACAAGCATCTTTTCCATTAAAAATCTTACATTTTCAAAATATTAGCCAGGCTTAAAGACTTCCAACTTTTGAACAAAAGGAGTGCCTCAATTCCAGTGCACATCAGACCATACCTTTTCCTCTTCGTTGCTGGGAGGGAAATATGACTTCATATCACTATAAAAGGAAATTTTATCTGTTAGTTTTGTTCTTTTGCCAAATTCAATTTACAGACAGAAAAGCCACTCTTTGCTCTTGATCAGAAAATGTGAAAGCAATTTCCTTTTGGGGAGTTCATGTAGCCCCTAGCATCTATCTGTACTTTTATAAATGTTCATAGCATTTTAGAATTTGTAAAGAGAAATATTTATCTCTTAGGGCATGTAAATTTGCCTAGCTATATATATTTTGATAACTTGGAGACATAGTTATCCCAAAGCAGAATTTTAGTTTATTTTTTAAATTTAGAGGGATATGGGTATAGCTGGCTTTTAGAGTTGTGAATTTGAGGCCCATTTCTCTAAGTCTATACCTCTCAGTGTACTATTACTTATGGCCAACAATTAGTAAAAACATTTAAAATACCTGTAAAATTATCCATGTATATATAAAATTTCCCTCAATTATAAGTGATATCTTTGCATATGGACATATCTGCACATCTCATTAACTTTTGTTACATTATTTAAACTTTTATGAATAAACCTTCTGAAAATGTATCTTCAAGTTATTAAGCATATTAGTTATTCATGTTTGTGCTTTCAGATCTCAAATTACATACACATGCATTTATATGCCCGAAAAGCATAGCACATACAGTGTATACCATCTTCTCACTCCATATGAAAGCTGAATTTGCCCTTCGTGTTTTGCACAAGTCAAATCTCTTTCTGTCTTGCTCTCTTTCACAGATGCATGCAATCTATGTACCAGTCTAAAATTATGAGTTCAAATAGTAAAATGCCATAAAACCCTTAATTGCAGAGGCATTAATGAGAACTTGTATAATCCTGGGAAACTGCTTGCTGAATAATGTCTCTCCGGAGAGACTTGCTGACTACACACCTGCTTCCAGAAACGAAAGCAGAGCCTTGTTCATTCCATCCCTTCAACCTTAGAGCTGCTTAGACTTCTCACAATTCCATCATGATATAGCTCTCTCCTGAATGACAAGTTTATCCACGGGATAATAAAATGTGTTAAGATAGTAATCTTGGCAGTGTTTTTGCTGATGCATTAATTCATTTCCTTTCACATGCTATATCACCAAGATGTCGAGGCAGATTTTATGAGAGGGTTCACTGAAGTGAAAACCAAGCCAATGAATCGTTTAATATGAACTAATGAAACCCAGATATAAAAGGTTTTAGTAACTGTTTTGAAGCTCTAATTGTCGAGCTGATGTAAATTCTGAGCACTACTAAGTAAAGGAAAGGATTTTAATGAAGAAATTGGGATCACTTTGTGATAATTGGCTTAATTAACCAGTCATGTAAACAATAATGCTCAGGATGGAGTCACTGAAACAGGAAAGGGGAATAGTCTGAGAGGCAAATCTGTGCAAGGCTATGGCCACAGTGTTTTCTTTGCCATGGTTTATCAGAAATCATTATTTGCATGCTATAACCATTTATGCAAACCACAGTTTTTTCAAATAAGGGGTTATGTATGTATAAAGCGACTTAACATTTAAGAAATTTAGTGAATTATTTTAAACCTCAGTTTACATAGGGCAACAAAGTGATGAACTTATGAGTTTCCCACTTGAGTATTTCAATGCATGAAGTGGATTAATATGTATGACAGATGAAGTTACATCACAAAGATTCTTGTTGGACTTTACAAACATAAAGCTAGACATGTGTTGGCACATACCTTTAGTCCCAACCTTGAGAGACTAAATCATGCATTCCTCATGAGTTACCTGTTCTATACAGTGATACCTTATCTTAAAATAGAAAATAATTTATTATTTTATTAAAATAGATGAAACTATATTAAAATAAGGAAAGGATAATTTTTTTGTACAGTAACTTTATAGATTGCACTATCAGGAACGTTTTGTTTCATTTTAAAGCATTTTCTTGCTAAAATTTTAAATTTGATAATGAAAGTGCCCTAATGCCAGGCGTGGTGGCGCACGCCTTTAATCCCAGCACTCGGGAGGCAGAGGCACGCGGATTTCTGAGTTCGAGGCCAGCCTGGTCTAGAAAGTGAGTTCCAGGGCAGCCAGGGCAGCCAGGGCTACACAGAGAAACCCTGTCTCGAAAAACCATTAAAAAAAAAACCAAACAAACAAAAAGAAAGTGCCCTAATATGTTCAATTGTTCACATCCATCTCCCCTCTTGTCTGTTTAACAATATATTTAGCATTTGTGTTTTATTACAGACTCACTACTTATTGTAATCAACATGATTATAGGTATATGCTTACATTGTGATATTATTACCATGGTTACCAATTAAAGAGTATATTCCTAACCTTAAGCAGTTACTTTTTCTTGTGAGCTGTGAATACTTTCTCTTTAAGAAAAAATTAAATGTATAAATTATTATTATTAATGACAACCATGCTGTTCATTATGTCGTTTGACCAGCTTTACCACCTCCCAACTTCTGGAAATGATCTTTGAAATCTGTTTCTGTGGCTTTGATTTTTATTGAATGCACAAATAAACAGGTTCTTTTGGTGATTGCCTTCTTGGGTGTGGCTTATTTCCTTTAGCACAGTGTCCATAGGTTCATCTGTGTTTTCATCAGTGTGGGATTTCCTTCCTTATTAAGACTGACTGATATTTTCTGAGTGTATATCACACTTTCTTTTTCTATCCATCCTCTGATGGACACTCCTTGTTTTCCTGCCTTGGCAATGAATGTGGAAATTCAGACATTTCCTTGAGGTGTTGACTCCCTTTGCTTTAGATATGTACAAAACAGTGCAACTATTGAATCATGTGTTAGGTTTACCTTTCCATTTCTATTTCCATGCTGGTTTCCGTAGTGAAGGCAATAATTTTTACACCCACAGCATCAACAAAGGTTTCATATTCTCCAATTCAACAGTGATTGCTATTATTTTGCTTTTTTTAGGTAAAAATCCATTCTGATAAGATATCATAAAGCAGACTCCTCAGAGCCAAATAGCTGACATTTTCATGAGATCAGCTCTGACTACTTGTGAGAGAGTCCATCATGATTGTTCCTGTGGACTGCTGACTTTCCCTCATGAAAAGACAGGGGGAGGAGAGTCATGTGGGACTGCTACCTGAGAATTCAGACACTTCTTCTAGCCATTTCTCTTCTCTGGATCTGAAGAAGTTACTAGAGCGTGTATGTTGGAAGAGCTCTACTGAGAGGGGTTGCATTTACATGCTAAGACTTTGGGCTTGCAAACTCTCCAGCCTGGCTGCTTTTGCAATAGCCAGAAACTGGAAACAACTCAGATGCCCCTCAACTGAAGAATGGGTATAGAAAATATGGTTCATTTACACAATGAAATACTACTCAGCTATTAAAAACAAGGACATCATGAATTTTGCAGGCAAATGATTGGAACTAGAAAATATCATCCTGAGTGAGGTAACCCAGACCCAAAAGGACATGCATGGTATGTACTCATTTAGTAGTGGATATTAGCCATAAAGTACAGGATACCCATGCTGCACTCCACCGATTCAATGAAGCTAAACAAGACGAAGGCCCAAGTAAGGATGTTTAAATCTCACTTAGAAGGAGGAATAAAATAGTCATAGGAAACAGATGGAAGGAGAGAACTTGTTTGGAGAGAGAATGAGGAGGGAATAAGGAGATACAGGAGAGTGGGTCAGAGGGCCAGGAAAATGAATGGAAATCTGCAGCTGACAGTAGTGAGGAGGCGTGACACATGCCAGAGAACTGGAATTAAGAGGGCTACCAGGAGTCTATGGAGGGAACTATAGCTGAGAGTCCTAACAGTGGGGATATGGAGCATGAAATGGCTACCTCCTGTAGCAAGGCAGGAACTCCAATGGAGGTATAAGGATACCAACCCACCCACAAAACTTTTCACCTAAAATTTGTCTTGCCAACAAGAAATGCAGGGACAAAGATGGAACAGAGACTGAGTCAATCGCCAAACAATAACTGAGTCAACTTGAGATCCATTTTAAGGGCAAGCACCAATCAGAGACACTATTAATGATACCATGCTATGCTTGAAGATAGGAGCCTAACATAACTCTCCTCTGAAAGGCTTTACCCAGCAGCTGACTGAAATAGATGCACAGGCAAATGTTCGATGGAGGTTGGGAGTCTTATAAAAGAGTTGGGGGAAGGATCTAGGGCCCCATAGGAAAACCAGCAGAGTCAACCAACCTGGATCCTTGGGGGCTCTCAGAGACTGAACCACCAACCAAAGAGCAAATACAGACTGGTCCTAAACCCCTATCCACAACCACATATATGTAGCACATGTGGATCTTGGTCCTCATGTGGATTCTCCAACAACTAGAGTGGGGGCTGTTCTTAAAGCTGTTGTCAGTGGATAAAGTTCCCCTAACTGGGATGCCTTGTTTGGCCTCAGTGGGAGAGGATGCACCTAGTCTCTCAGAGACTTGATGTGCCAGAGTCTGGAAACCTTTGGCCTTGGCAGGGCAGAGCATTACCCTCTCAGAGGAGAAGGTGAGGAATAGATGGGGGGAGGTATTGTGTGAGTGGAGGATTGGGATGAGGGTCAGCAATCAAGGTGTAAAGTGAAGAAAGAAAGAAAGAAAGAAAGAAAGAAAGAAAGAAAGAAAGAAAGAAAGAAAGAAAGAAAGAAAGAAAGAAGAGAAGGAAGGAAAGAAGGAAGGAA
>NC_034593.1:128645815-128661419 GCF_900095145.1 Mus pahari | reverse complement strand
GGAAGGAAAGAAGGAAGGAAGGAAGGAAGGAAGGAAGGAAGGAAGGAAGGAAGGAAGGAAGGAAGGAAGGAAGGAAGGGAGAAAGAGAGAAAGAAAGAAAGAGAATTACTGACCTTTAACCCCCATTCACGCTTTGGAAGGAAGCCTAAAAATTCAGTTTCCCCTGCTGAACATTGATGAAGTCAGTTACTGGTTTGTTGTTGAGTCCTTAGTGGTGGGAATAGCACACACCCCTCTATTGAAGGTACTAATTTGAAACAGATAGAAGGAATAGCTCTCTAATTATTTCCTAATTTTCTTGTCAGGAACTTTAGTAAAGTTCAGCTCCTTTGTATGTGCCTTTTAGCTATTTGTTAATTATTTTGATAAGTTATTAAGACACATTGTTTTCTAACTGGATTATTTGTTGTTTTATACTGAGCCATTTGACATTTTAAAATATGTTTTGGATATTAACCTGTTACCAAATATAGTTTGCAAATATGTTCTCCTATTTTACATATATTTTAACTTTTGATTTCGCTGATTTCCCTTTTTATCTATGGAAACCTTTTACTTTGATGGAAGTCTCTCTGCCTGGTTTTGTTAGTATTTTAATATTCTTAAACTTATGTACATTAGTAATTCATGCAGGGTAAAGCACTTTTTCTTTACCTCAGATGGTCTTGTGGTTGCCTGTGAATTTGCATAATATCAGGAGAGAACCCAGAAGTGCAACTGGGTTGACTCCATGATCAGCTTTGGAAACCTGTTAGTAGAAACTGATAGCAGAAACTGATATCTCCTGTTCTGAATCTTCAGAAGAGGGAGCCTCCACTGGGACTCTTAGAAATGTAGCAGCTCTTAATGAGATTCAGAGATCTTCATTGCATCAGTAAACCATGACTGACGAACTTCAAACTCATGTGGGCAACCTATGCAGCATAAGGAGAATCTACCTCCTGATGAGTCTGATTCTGATTGCCGGAACTGAAATTACCTTTAAATTCCTAACTTGAAGGGAACCTGGGGAGTACAGATTTGTGTTTTCTTGCCTCTTTGTATTAAAAAGTAGCTGACATGTCTAAAGATTACCGTTATATGATTGGCCCCTTCCTGGAGTTGCCACTGTACCTCAATTGTAACATATATTCAGGGAGGTATTGCATTTAACATATGAGGAAGGGTCACATGGAAAAATGCACATTTACTTGGTACCTTCTGGAAATAAAAAGAATAACATTTACTCTTCAGCTCATGAAAGTGAAGAATGTTTCCTCTGCTATCAGAAGACACAAACAATGACCAGTAGTTACACAGGAGAACAAATCAAGGATGAATGACAGTGGGCTCTTCTAGGCTCATTCACTGCCCATGAACACATTCCTATACTATCATTTTTATTGTATGCTAATCATTCTTGTTGTATGCAAAATAAAATACTTCTAATAAAAATGAAATAAAACCACTCACTTAAAATTAGACACATTTGAGCAGATATGCTGACACATGGCTGTAATAGCAGCCTTGAGGAGGATGAGGTAGGAGGGCCATAGGAAGTTCAAGGGCAGCCTGAGACTGAAAACAAATTAGCAAATCAATCATTCAATTAAACAAACAGAAATAAAACCAAGCCTCTCTCGAATGTACATTTAGCCCAACCACCAGGTCAGTTTTTGCAAATGTCTCTTTAGTGTACAATATAAAGTGAGTAACATAACTGCATCCCCTGGAATCAGGTCTCAGATGAAAGGGCTTAAGCCTGATTTTCATTTATAAGGAAAAAGTCCTGGTTATTGCAGACAAGGTAGATTAGCCTTCAAATATTCTACTGGTCTAAATGAAGAAATGTTGAAATTTACAAATTAAGGGTGAGGATGTGAAAAAGGACTCATTATTCCAATGATTGCTGCAATACATTGCTTCTCATATTATCATTTTTCTCTTGGCAAAGCCACTAGTTGGCAGACTGAGCAAGGATGGGGCATCTTTGGCACATTCAAAGACAAATGGACAAAGCGATTTTAATTTATTAATTTATTATTTTATATTTTCATTGGCCAGTTGAATGGTAAATAGGTTCCCAGAGAGGATATAAAATAAAAGCTAAATATTCCAACATATTCAAGCTAAACTTGACTTTAAAGAAATATTTTCTACTTGAGTAAGTGGTAAGATTAGAATATTATGACAATTTGTACTTTAGAAATATTCTCTTGATGTGAGAAAATGTTACAAGGACTAATAAGATATGTGAACTTGCAGATAATGTTGGGGATTGGGATAGCAGAAACTGATTCATGTTTTAAAGCTAAAGGAGGAACAATTGCTTAGGGCAAGTAATTAGCTCCGTGTGTGTATGCAGTGCCTTCAGAGAGCCAGAGTCAGTCAGCTTCCCCAGGGATCTCAGTGAACTCAACATGTCAGACTTTATCAAGAATACTAACACAGTATTGCAAAGCACAACATGCTTTAGGTTTAACACTCTGCATATCCATCTTTGGATTCTTACAGTTCAATTGGACATCCTTCATACCTGCCTACTCATCTGCTTAAAGTATCATTTCATGGTAAATATAATTCTTAATACTTCCCTTCTAGTCTATCTGCAGACCCATGCTTTAATTCTCCTTTTTTTCATTTTTTTATTAGATATTTTCTTCATTTAAATTTCAAATGCTATCCTGAAAGTCCCCTATACCCTCCGCCAGCCCTACTCCCCTATCCACCCATTCCCACTTCTTGGCCCTGGTGTTTCCCTGTATTGGGGCATATCTCTTCCCAATGATGGCCGACCAGGCCATCTCCTGCTACATATGCAGCTAGAGAGAGGAGTTCTAGGGGTACTGATTAGTTCATATTGCTGTTCCACCTATAGGGTTACAGACCCCTTCAGCTCCTTGGGTACTTTCTCTAGCTCCTCCATTGGGGGCCCTGTGTTCCATCCAATAGATGACTGTGAGCACCCAGTTTTGTATTTGCCAGGCTAATTCTCTCTTTATATGGAGAAATCATGACTTACGATCCTTGGGGATGATTATAAGTTACTCATATTTCAGCATGGAATGTGAACTAGGCACTGATTGTCGTCTGTTTTAGACCATACGTCAAATATGTTTAGACAGTGAAGAGTTTGGGAACCTCAGAGTGTCTTTTTCCAGAACAAATTACAGTGTAGTTCTCAAGTTTGGAGGTCCGTATGATGGCTGACATGGATCAAAGAACCAAGCAGGCCAGCTAAAGGTCTCTTTAAAAACAAAACAAAACACACACACAAAAACCCCTCTATCTATCTGTCTGTCAGTCCATCTATGTTTATCTATTTATTTGCCTGAGTTCGTACTCTTCTATATTTTTACTGATTTGTTTTCTGAGAAAAGGTCTCTGAAATCCATGTTAACCTCAGATTTACTGTAGTTCTTTGTCCCAGCATTCTATGTCTATTGTGAGTATTGCAAGTGTGAGCCACCAAACCTGGTTTAGCCTTAGCTTCTCACACAAAAGGTTCAAGTTTAAGAAATTTGTATTGCTTTCTTTCCATTGGCCTTCCCATGTATGCTTCAAATTAGTGGACTGTTAAAATGTATTTTGCTAGCATGTGAACATTGTTCTTTTGAAGTGTTGATTTGAATTCTAAAAATATTATTCAATATATTTTATTTTGGGATTGTGACAGATTTTTCTCAACAATTTATGAAATGGGACCAAATATACTCTGCCATTGTACAAAATGTATTTATGTGAAGCAGTGTTCTTAGCACTGATTAAAATAAAATCAAAATATTGGTCAACTATAAATACATTGTTCTATACTCTAGAGCATCAAATTGTCACTCAATATTTAACTCTTCATGTAAAAGTAAGTCAGTACTTCCAGCTAGCCAGGGCAAACGTTGCTTTCATCCTTAATGAAAGATAGAATTCTATGAAATTTAACAAATGCATTTTGCCAAAATGAAATTTACCAAAGAATTGCTTTAAAATTTGTTATAAGTGACTGAAGAATGTTTTGGGTTTCATAAACTTAGGATTTCAATATATTTTTCATAATGCAACCCAAATTTGCAGGTGTTGATCTGGAACACTGTGGTACCACCTGAACAAGGCCAAATGAGAGAAATATAATAACAGTCATTTTGTTTACTGAACCCAAGTCATAGTCCTTTTACTTTATTTACATTTCAAATGCTATTCCCAAAAGTTCCCTACATCCTCCCCCCACCCTGCTCCCCTATCCACCCACTCCCACTTCTTGGCCCTGGCCTTCCCCTGTACTGGGGCATATGAAGTTCGCAAGACCAAGGGGCCTCTCTTCCCAATGATGGCAGACTAGACCATCTCCTGCTACATAAGCAACTAGAGGCACGAGCTCTGGGGGTACTGATTAGTTCATATTGTTGTTGCACCTACAGAGTTGCAGCCCCCTACAACACATTGGGTACTTTCTCTAGCTCCTCCATTGGGGGCCCTGTGTTCCATCCAATAGCTGATTGTGAGCATCCACTTCTGTGTTTGCCAGGCACTGGCATAGCTTCACAAGAGACCACTATATCAGGGTCCCTTCAGCAAAATCTTGCTGGCATGTGCAATAGTGTCTGGGTTTTGTGCCTGATGATGGGATGGATCCCCGGGTAGGGTAGTCTCTGGATAGTCCATCCTTTTGTCTTAGCTCCAAACTTTGTCTCTGTAACTCCTTTCCTGGGTATTTTGTTCCCTATTCTAAGGAGGAATGAGTATCCAAAGTCCTTTTACTAAGAAAGAGAGGCCTTGATTCTTCTTCCCTACTTTTGACTCTGTGGTCTTCACCAGTTATCTTTTTATCCTGCGGGTGCTGTGACTTTTCTGGATATTTACCATCCCACATTTTGTCTCGAATTTTACGTTAAAGCACCCATATTCTAATGTCAATGTGTGCACAGAGTCACACAGTGATCTGCATATTGTCTAGTTGTGGGTATTTGTTTCCATCTATTACAGGTAGAAGCCACTCTAATGATGGCCAAGCAAGTCCTGATCTGTGAGCATGGCAGAGTGTCCTTAAGAGTTATTTTAATACTCTATTACTTTTTCAGAGTAGTAAGTAGTACTTGATATTCTCCTTGGTTTAAGCCCTATCTAGTCTCAGTTTCTTGACTACCTGAGCAGTGTTTAGTATATGTTGCATTTCATGTATGGGCCTTAAATCTAGTAAGATATTAGTTGGTTACTTTGACATGCTTTGTGCCACTATACACTAGGAAATTTCAAAGGCAGGTTACTCTTGTAGATGAAGTTCTTGAAGGTGGGTTGGCATTTTTACCTTTCTCCTTCAGGAATATGCAGAGTACTGTTAACTCTATTCAATAAAGGTCTACATTCTGGGTAGGTCTTAGCTCAACTTCTCCATGTTAAATGCATTGTGTATGTTTTGTCTTCTTTAATAGCCTCTTTCAGAAAGATTATCTACCATGATCAAGTATGTTTCATCCCAAAGATGCAGGGATGGTGCAACATACATTAATAGATAAATGTATTCATTTCATTAGATGCAGAAGGGCCTTTGACAAAATCCAACATCCTTTCATACTAAAAGTCCTGGATATATTAGTGCGACAAGGGATATACAAGGGATATACCTCAATATAATAAAGGCAGATTGCCACACCGCATAGCCAAAATCAACATACATGAAGAGGAACTCAAACCAATTCCATCAAAATCAGGATCAAGGAAAGGTTTTTCCACTATGGCTACATCTATTCAATATAGTGCCTATTGTCTTAATAGATTGATAAAGCAACCAAAGGAGAACAAGTGGATACAAATGCCAAGTGAGAAGTCAAGGTATGTTTATTGGCACATAATATGACAGTGTGTATAAATGACCCTAAATATTCTACTAGGAAGCATCTATTCCTGACTCTGCATTTCCCTTTCTAGCCTTAGTAACAGAGGAGGTACCTAGGTTTACTGCAGCTTGATATGCCATGTTTGGTTGATATCCATGGGATGGATGCCTTTTTCTGCAGGGAAAATAGGAAGAGTAGATGGCAAAGGCAGAGAGAATGTGGGGCTGTAGTACAGGCAGAAGAGGACAGAGGGGAAACTGTCATCAGTTTGTTGTTGTTGTTGTTGTTGTTTTGTTGTTTTGTTTTGTTTTTTTAAAGAGAGAATTGAAACCTACTATTGACAGTGCTGTCCTGCCTGAAACATATTTGGAGGCAAGGTGGCACAAAGTTTGTAGGAATAAACAACCAATGTCTGATATTACATAAGGTCCACTCCACAAAATGAAACCCACAGCTGGTACTACATAGGTAACCAAGAACCAGAATGTAAGACTAACTAGCCCTGTAGCCTAGAGCAAACGTAAAACCTATTGATGTAAAACATAAAAAGCAACAAAAATTTATTTCTAATGACATGCCGCTGTGCTCATAGATTATTGCCTCACTAGCTAGCATTAGAGAAGCTTCCTCCTGTTGCAAATGAGAACAAATAAAAAGTCCCAGAGCCAGACATTACACAGAGAGTGAGTGAGACCTGGGGACACTGAATTCTAAACAGGATGTCTTCATCAAATAATTCCCTCCCCTCAAAACTGAGGAAACCCTTCAGAAGGTGAGATAGAAAAATTGGAAGAAGTAGAGCAGATGGAGGACATACAAGGATCTCTAAAGCAGTTGAGCAAAACTCATTCATAGAAACTCACAAAAACTAAAGCAGCAAACATAGGCCCAACACAGGTCCTCTGTGGATGTATTATAGCTTTCAGTTTAGCGTTTTTATGGGACCCCTGAGTGCCTGAATTAATGGCTCTCTAATTCTTGTGCCTGTTCTTCGTGACCTTTTCCTACTGTTGGTTTGCCTTGCCAACTTTGATGTCAGTGTTCCTGTTTTATCTCTGCACATTTTACTTTGCTGTTTGTTATTTTTGGTTGTTATCACTTGGAAACCTGTTCCTTTCCACTAAGAGACAGAAAATGAATGGATCTGGATGGAAGGGAGGTTAGGAGAAGGGCTAGGAGAAGTAGAGGAAGAAAAAAACTGTAATCAGGATATATTGTGTTGGAGTTTCCCACCTCCACTAATCACTCTCCCTCTGAACATTACATTGCGCCCCCTAGAGGCGCACAGAATTGCTACTGAGAAGACCTCCCCAGATCTCCCAGAATGCAGCGTAGTGGGATCACCTCGATCCTTGGACCCGCCTACCAGATACTCATCTCCGCCCACGATCCCTCGGACCGCCCACTATCATTCGGACCAGCCAGATCCTTGGACCACTGCAGCAGCTTCAAAGGGACTCAAGGGCAAGCTGGGAATCTTTTCTTGTACTTAAGCAAGTCCGATTATTAAAACTGAAGTGCTCTGATCAGCGAATCGACAGGGCATCATTCATTTTCCTTTCACATCCTATTCTCTTACAGGATGTTTAAACCCTTCAGTACCCAGTCCGAAGTATTTCTGCGCACGCGGGAACGCACAATATTGTATAAAAATTTAGCATATCTTCATGGTGGATATTCCTTTTGATGAATATGTAGCGACGTTCCCTATCTCTTCTGATTAGTTTGGTCTTTAGCCTATGTTGTTAGATATTAAGCAGGCTACACTAGCTTTCTTCTTAAGTCCGTTTTCTTGTAATATATTTTTTCATCTTTTTATCATGTGGTGATGTTCATCTCGATGTTCAGGTCTGTTTCTTGGGTGCAGCAGAGGATTGCTTCTGTTTTCAAATTGATTGTATTAGTCTGTGTCTTTTTATCGGGTAATTGAGACTATGGATGTTGAGAGCTAACAACAAGAAGTGTTTATTCTATTATTTTGTTGTGGTGTTGACCTGTTTTTTCCCCTTGTCTTTTGGTTTGCTGGTTTGATATTATGTATTCATTTTGTTTTCCTGGGTGTGGTTAGCCTCTTTAGATTGAAGTTTTTCTTCTTTTGCCTTCTTCAGTGTTTGATTTTTAGGTAGAGTCTACATTAAATTTGGTTTTATCATGGAGTGTCTTATTTTTCCATCTATTGTGATTGAAAGTTTTGCTGAGTACAATAGTATTGGCTGGCACCTGTGGTTCCTTAGTCCGTAGCATATCTGTATAAGTTCTTCTGACTTTTAGAGTTTCCACTGAAAAGTTAGAAAGTACTCTAATAGACATGTCTTTATGTAGTTCTTTGTCTCTTTTCCACCCAGCTTTCTCTATTCTTTCACTGTTCTGTAAATTTAGTGTTTTGATTATTTTGCGGCATGGGTAATTTCTTCCCAGGTCTGGTATTTGTGTTCTCTATGTTTATTATACCTTGGTAAGAATCTCCTTCTTTACGTTAAGGATATTTTCTTCTATTTTGTTGAAAATATTCTTTGGCCTTTGACTTGTTTCTTTTCCTTCCTCCTTGTCTATTCTTAGATTGGATTTTTACATAGTGTCTCAGATTTCCTGGATGTTTTCTGACTGGATTATTTACATTTAACATTTTATTGACATTTACCCATTTCTTCTATCTTGTCTTCAATGCCTGAGATACTTTCTTCTACCTCCTGTAGTTTGTAGGTGAGGCTTGACTCCGACTTTCCTATTCAAGTTCCTAAATTTCTCACTTCTAGTTTTATCTTCATTTCGGTTTTCTGTATTGATTCCATTTCTACTTGCAAATCTTGATTTTTTTTTTTCCATTTCATTATTTCACTGTTTGTTTGTATCTTCATAGATTACTATAATAGATTTAATCATTTTCTCTTTATGGACATCTAACATATTCATAAAGACTTTGTTGAAGTCCTCTTGTGCATTAATGTATCTATGTAAATGGAAAGTCGTTTCTAGTTCATAGTTTGGAACTCTAAATGCAATAGCAATGCTTTGAATTATATTACATTTCTTGGGGCTGACTGTGGTAGAGTTGCTGTAGAGACACATTTTCCTGGCTCTTTCTATACAGTATGTCCTGACTGTTTCTATAATGATCCGTAGGCTTCTATATTTGGTGTGATTGTAACTCTAGGTGTTGGTATCTGATCTTGTCCTTGTTGTGTGGGTGTTCCATTCCTTGGTTTCTGCTTCCCTCCCTGGTTCTCAGTAGAGTGTGGTAGCTGTAGGTTATCTGGTAGGGGATGCTTCTGAGATCCTGCTGGAAGTGGCTACTGAGGGTTCTGTTTAGAATGTGTGTACTGGTTAATTTTGTGTCATCTTGACACAGCTGGAGTTATCACAGAGAAAGGAGCTTCAGTTGGGGAAATGCCTCCAGGAGATCCAGTTGCAAGGCATTTTCTCAATTACTGGTGCCATCTCTGGGCTGGTAGTTTTGGGTTCTATAAGAAAGCAGGCTGAGCAAGCCAGGGGAAGCAAGCCAGTAAAGAACATTCCTCTATGGCCTCTGCATCAGCTCCTGCTTTCTGACCTGCTTGAGTTCCAGTCCTGCATCCTTTGGTGATCAACAGCAGTATGGAAATGTAAGCCTAATAAACCCTTTCCTCCCCAACTTGCTTCTTGGTCATGATGTTTGAGCAGGAATAGAAACCCTGACTAAGACAATGTGTTTCTTGGTATTAGAAGCTGGCCCTTAGGGATGGAGATGGGCCACAGCAGGGGACTTTGAGCTACCAGAGGAGAAAAGAAAGAGAATATGCAACCACAATCTTCTTAGTCCCTTGTGAATGGAGAAAGACAGGGAGAAGTGGTCAGAGCTTGAGTTGGCTACAGAGCAGGAGATAGGACTCATGGATTAGGCTTGCAGGAGACCTAAGGTAAATGAAGGTCTGAAGACAGTCTACCCCTCATTTTCAGATTCTTAATGACCATTTAAGTATCTTCTTGAAAGACATATCTATTCAAATTATCTACCCCCTTTTAGTGCTTTTTCTTTTTATTAGATTATAAATGGCCTTTGTATTTCTAGTATAATTTTTATCAGATTTGTTATTTGCAACAATTCTTTTCCATTCTTATCTTTAAAAATGATATTAAATAACAAAAGGGATGACTTTTGGATTTTTAAAAATAATAACGATTTATTTTTATGTATGTATGCTCTATTTTTATATACCATGCATGCCAGAAGAGGGTATCAGATCCCATAGTAAATAGTTGTAAGCCACCATGTGGTTTCTGAGAATTGAACTCAGAACCTCTGGAAGAGCAGAAAGTGTTCTTAACTACAGATCCATCTCTCTAGTCCCTATTTTTTGGATTTTAAAAATCTAATTTCTTTTCTTTCATTGAATATTTCTTTTTTATTAGATATTTTCTTCATTTACATTTCAAATGCTATCCTGAAAGTCCCCTATACCCTCCCCCCACCCTGCTCCCCAACACACCGCCTCCCACTTCCTGACCCTGGCATTCCCCTGTACTGGGGCATATAATCTTCCCAAGACCAAGGGCCTCTCCTCCCAATGATGGCCGACTAGGCCATCTCCTGCTACATATGCAGCTGGAGACATGAAATCTGGAGGTACTGGTTAGTTCATATTGTTGTTCCTCCTATAGGGTTGCAGATCCCTTCAGCTCCTTGGGTACTTTCTCTAGCTCCTCCATTGGGGGCCCTGTGTTCCATCCAATAGCTGACTGTGAGCATCCACTTCTGTATTTTCCAGGCACTGGCATAGCCTCAGAAGAAACAGCTATAGCAGGGTCCTGTCAGCAAAATATTGCTGGGATATGCAATAGTGTCTGGTTTTGGTGGCTGTTTATGGGATGGATTTTCTTGACATCCCATGTGACAAAGCTTTGAATAATGTAAGTTAACAGGTATACTTGCAATTTTCCCATTCACAAATTTTGTAACTTAGATTTGTGTGTTTTCTTGGCCTATGATCTATTGCTTTTTGACTTATATTTATGATGAGCCATTGTTATCCTATCCTGTGTAGTAATCAGGGACACCCACATCATTTATTGAGAACATAACTCATTCTTCCTTGCAATGTTTCCTTTGTCAGACAATCATAAATTATGAAGGTTCCTTTCTGGATTGGCAACCTATTCATTTAATTTAAGTCTTTGCCTAGGAGCTAAGCCAGACTGTCTTCACAGCTGCAATCTTTTAGTGAGGTATGATGTCCAAGAGAATGGGTTATCTAATTTTTCTTTTTTCTTTTTTGTCGTGGTTGGTTCTTGAACTTACATATGAATTTTATGTTTTTGATTTACACAATAAGACTAGGTGGATACTTTAGAGAATTGCATTTTATCTATAGAGCAACTTATATGAACTGAAATCTTACCAGTATTTAGGAGTCCAACGTATGAACTAGGTGTGAGGTTCAGATCTTTCTCCTCCATTGCTGGTGGGATTGCAAGCTTGTACAACCACGCTGGAAATCAGTCTGGCGGTTCCTCAGAAAATTGGACATAGTACTACCGGAAGATCCAGCAATACCTCTTCTGGGCATATACCCAGAAGATCTTCCAACTGTTAATAAGGACACGTACTCCACTATATTCATAGCAGCCTTATTTATAATAGCCAGAAGCTGGAAAGAACCCAGATGTCCCTCAATAGAGGAATGGATACAGAAACTGTGGTACATTTACACAATGGAGTACTACTCAGCAATTAAAACAATGAATTTATGAAATTCTTGGGCAAATGGATGTATCAGGAGGATATCATCCTTAGTGAGGTAACCCAATCACAAAAGAAGTCGCTAGATATGGACTAACTTATAAATGGGTATTCGTCTAGATACCTAGAATACCCAAAATACATTTTGCAAAACACAAGAAAACCAAGAAGGAAGACCATTGTGTGGATACTTCATTCTTCCTTAGAATAGGGAACAAAATACCCATGAAAGGATATAGATACAGAGACAAAATTTTGAGCTAGGATGAAAGGATGGACTATCCAGAGACTACCCCAAACAGGGATCCATCCCATCATCAGCCACCAAACCCAGATACTATTGCACATGCCAGCAAGATTTTGCTGAAGGGACCATTATATAGTGGCCTCTTGTGAGGCTATGCCAGTGCCTGGCAAACACCGAAGTGGATGCTCACAGCCAGCTATTGGATGGAACACAGGGCCCCCAATGGAGGAGCTAGAGAAAGTACCCAAGGAGCTGAAGGGGACTGCAGCCCTATAGGTGGAACAACAATATGAACTAACCAGTATCCCCTGATCTCGTGTCTCTAGCTGCATATGTAGCAGAAGATGGCCTAGTCGGCCTTCATTGGGAAGAGATGCCCCTTGGTCTTGCAAACTTTATATGACCCAGCACAGGGTAATGCCAGGGACAAGAATTGGGAGTGTGTGGTTAGGGGAGCAGGGGCAGGGGGAGGGTATAGGGAACTTTCAGGATAGCATTTGAAATGTAAAAAAGAAAATATCTAATAAAAACAAAAACAAAACAAAAAAACCAAAAGTGTTTGCAGTTCTCAATTTAATTTGATCATTTCTTATGCTAAATTTATTTCTAAATTTGGTTTCTTTTTGATGCTTCAGAAAATTCGTATTTTATATTTTAAATAAACGTAATGATAAGTATCATTTGACTTTTTTTATTTTGTTTTTTTTCGAGACAGGGTTTCTCTGTGTAGCCCTGGCTGTCCTGGAACTCACTTTGTAGACCAGGCTGACCTCGAACTCAGAATTCCGCCTGCCTCTGCCTCCTGAGTGCTGGGATTAAAGGCATGCACCACCATGACTAGCTTTCATTTTGATATTTTTGCATTGATTATACTCACTCCTTTTTCCTTTGTTGACCGCTCCTACTGATCATTTTCTTCTCCCCAGATAATGCACGTTTTGGGGTTTTGGGGTTTTTTTTTCTCTTCATGATGTGTGTGTGTGTGTGTGTGTGTGTGTGTGTGTGTGTGTGTGTGTGTGTGTGTGTGTGAGACCACGGTTTTGTATAGGAGCATGTAGGTGTTTGCTTGAAGGAACATGCACTTCCCATCAGTTGTTTATCACCAAAGAAGATGTCTTTACCTCTCCCATCAACTATTCTCTGCTTATAAATCCTGGGAAAGAGCATGGGTTCTTCGATTTCCTGTAAGAGGATGTTGACAGACAATTCTGCCCAGATCTTAGGTAGGTAATTATAGCTGCTGTAAACTCAAGAGTGCAACATGTGTACCGTGTGTACCATGTCATGCCCAGAATAAACAGCATTTAGATTACTTTATAGATTTAATGTTGAGTTGTGTGTTGTGTAATGTTGCAAGTACAAATTCTTGATGTATAATGATGGATTGTTCTGGCAGCTTTTCTGAGAACCCTGTAGTTCTCATTGAATGTATGTAAATGTTCTCAGTTGTATATCCCTGCAGTCACAGTATACCCCCAAATTCCTCAGAAGGGGACTGAGCTCTTTGATCTAGCCCTCTCCAGCTTATTCCCTTGACACAGAGTTATCAGGGAATTTAGAGACTGCAGTTGGGCCCAGTCAGGCTCCATGGCAAGCAAAGTCCCAAATGCCAAGATCATGGAAGTTTAAAGTCTCATTGAGAATTAAAAGTACTAAGTTCCCTCCAGAAATCCTCAAAAGTACAAACATTTTCCCTTGTTTCTTCTAGATAAGGAAATAGTAGAGAAAAAAAAAGAGTAGTAATTTTTATTAAGGGTAGAGGCTCAAATTGAATGAATAAAGACAGTTTTTGGTTATGTGTTGTTGTGCACCAAGCTGTATTGTCTTTGTATGGGTGTGTGAAACAACTCCACTGCACCAATGTATCTAATTTGAAAGCACAGTATGAAAGAGACATATCCACTTGAAACCATCCTTGTCCACCAAGGCAAAGTACTTAGAAGAACAAACATGTTTGTTTGGAGCAGGGCCCAGTAAATTCCAATTGCTCTCCAGTGCTGGAGTCCTGCTCTTGCCAGTTCAATAGATAGCACTCACTTGGGAACCTTTGGTTTATGGTGTTTTCAGTTTATCTCAAATCTTGTTTGTTTATCTCTTTTTAATGCACAGGCTTTGATGATGGTAGAACGTTCACATAAGTTGAGACTATTTTTCTTTTCTCCTAGCATAGAAGAATTAAAGTTATACGATAAGGCATCCTCTCTTCTTTACCCAGTCTTTCAAGAAGCCCATTTTAGTCATAGAGGGGCAATTGAAAACAACTGCGGAGACATCATTTAGATTCTGAGTTACCACATGCACACTCAGCCTGTATAGAACTGCTCTCTGGACGAAAATTTGCTATTTTACCTGTTCTGAGGACTTAGTGCTTTTAAAAGTTGCACTGCGCATCCGCATCCATTTAGATTAACACAAAGTAATGATTGCCTTATGCTCAATCATTCTCAGCAGATGGCACATTTTGAGGGGTGTCTTTTTTTTTATACGCTTAAAATATTTTATTGCTCTATACAATTATGAAGTTTTATGCTAAACTTTTGGTTGAAGACAAAAGCTAATATGTTAGATGTTTGAAGTCCCTCTGCTAACGTACTTAGGAATAGATATCACTATATTTTATACTGTGAATATTTTAATGTATTATGTGGCTTAACCCCAGTTGATCCTTTGACTTTGTCCTCTCTTGCTCCCTCCCCCCCGCCCTCTCACTGGTCCTCTCCGTCCCCCTCTCCCTCTCCCTCTCCCTCTCCATGTCTCTTTCCCTTCTCCTTGTCTCTGTCTCTGTCTCTCTGTCTATGTGCTTGTGTGTGTGTGTGTGTGTGTGTGTGTATTTTTTCTCTTTCTGTCTTCTGCCTCCCATACTCTTTTCCTTCTTTCACATTTCTCCCACCCCCATGGGGCCTTGAAAGAACTACACACTGTTGAGAATTAGATTGACTAGCTTGAATGTGCTAGTAGATTTTTCTGGGTTTTAAAAATTGAGATATTTGCCTCAATCAATTTTGTCAGGGGAGAAATGTGCTTAGCTGTTAAAGAAAAAAAAAAGGCAGTTAGTGAGAAATTATCATGCACTTTGATTCTAATTTTATAGCATTTTAGGCATGTTTAATAATTTCTCTGGATAATGTTGAGATAGATTGAAAAATGTGTGTTTGAGGAAGCTTCTGTGTCAAATTTACAGTGAAAGTTTAATCAAAACAGAGGCCTCAGGTGTCTTTTAGTGATTTTTTACATTCTTCGTACAAATGCTAGTTTCCTACTTGTACGAATTCTCCAACACTGTGAAATAATCATGGCTTTTATTTTCCTAGTAGCAAAAGTGTAGAAAGTAATGATTATGAGATATCCAGTTGGAATAGATCACACATTTTAAATTCATGGATAAAAATAATGCCGAAACTGAATGGAACTGACATAGAAAATCATTTCATTATGGAGGCTTGTGTTCTGACCTGTTAGAGTAGGTATCTCATAATGTATCCATTTCTCCCTGTTAAAATTCCAAAACATCTTTTTTTCTCCTTCAACTTCACATTTTTCCAATAAGCTATCAACACTAGTGAATCCCATATATTTCCAACATTTAAAATAAAGTTAACAAATTAATACAATTATTTGTTCACTTTATATCTGATCACTCTGCACCATCACAGTCATCCTTCCCAGAGTCCCCCACCCCCACCCCCACCCCTCCCATGCCCCTCCCCTTCTCCTTTGAGAGGGTGGGGCCCTGGGTATCTCCCCACCCTGAAGTCTCTGCATGGTTAGTCCCATCCTCTCCCACTGAAGCCAGACAACAGGTCTCCTCCCTTCCCCTCTCCTCCCCTCTCCTCC
>NC_034593.1:128593300-128645517 GCF_900095145.1 Mus pahari | reverse complement strand
TCTCTCTCTCTCTCTCTCTCTCTCTCTCTCTCTCTCTTAAACACTGTGATTATATCAGTTGAGAAATTTATAAAAAAGAATATTGTTACTTTCTGGCCTAAAAAGTCATCCATACCCTTCTGCTACCTTAACAGTTCAAATAGTAGTTCAGCAGAGTAAATGAAGCCTTCATCCTAGACCTTTCTTCCCTTTTCTGTATATACTGCTCCAGGTAGTCCAAAGTTATTTGTTCCATAGTTGCACCAGGTTTCCCCTTCTTCCATCCTCTTCCTCCTCCTCTCTCCTTCATCCTTTCTTCCATCTCTACACTTTTCTTCTTGATTCTTTTTCTTTTCTTCTATATGTAAAAAGAAAATGGTATCATCTCTAGAAATAATGGGTCTGTTTTCCATCCTTCCCTGGAACACTGACACTTACAAAGCTGTGCACTTACTGTTTTACTCACAAAAGCAATATTTTTGAAATACTATTATTCCCAAAGCTGTGGAACTCCATTCTAAATTACCATATCCTTATGATATGGAAGTTTATCAGTTTTGAAGCCTTTATAACTGTTTCTACTGTTGATTTCTTTATCTGTCTCAAACAGCTTTGAACTTCTTCAGAGCAAGGATTAGTTTTGCAAAGTTTATTACCTTTATTTTAATTCTGTATCTGTAACATGTTCAGGGGACAGCAAATGTTTAAAAAGCATGGTGCATTTTATTGATGATTAAGAAAAAAAAAAAAAAAAAAAAGGCTTGATCGTAACTTTAAATGCCAAGAGCTTGTGTTAGGATTTTCCAAAGAACTGAACATAATCTTTTCAGAACTAAAGATACTGAGTACCATTATAATCCTTTATAGTCATCTCTATAACTAGTCACATGACTATAACCAATATTCATAAATAGTTGTTTCCACATCAAACTATATCCCATTTCCCTTTTGAGATCACATCATATGGTCATGCCTACTGACTTAATGGAATATAACAAGTTTTCAGTCCTGAAAAATCATGTGTTTTGTTTAGAACATTGTAATATAGACTCGAAAGATTTCACTGAAAATCTCACTGACCAAAATTACAAGATATGGTAACACTAAGGCAGATAAGCTTAAGTAGTAAGTTAACAACTTGAGACCCCCCTTGATTTAGGAGGGCTATATACACTTATCTTCTAATAAGGCATGTGGCAGCTAGAAACTTTTACTTGCAAGTACTGCACACATATCTCTCTGCATACAATGTGCCTTAGTGAACTATTAGCAACCCAGGACCCCTACGTGCATGAAGCTGCAACAGTAACTGATTTCAACAGTAGAAATAAGTTGCCCTTCTTAGAAATCCCTTTACAATATCCAATTCTAGTCAAACATATCTGCAACACATTTGGGAACTATAGATAATGGGCCAATCTAACCCGGACAGGTTTTGGGTATGTGCACAATATGTAAAGAAAACTGAATTTTAACGTGAACATTTAGAGAAATATCCCCCACTTACCATCTTTTGCCTGTACATAATTAAGCATGCTTATGGTTAAAATCACATTCATTATTGGAAGTAACATGTCAAGTTGAGAAAAGATTGTATAATTTGAAATCTGTGAATCAAAATAGAATCCAACTAAATTATACCTTTAGTAAACAAACTCTTCCTTCTCTTGAACTCTATGACATGAAGCTCAAAATAAAACAGAAGGCTAGAGTACTCCCGACAGTGCATTTTAAAATAAACTTTAAATAAAGTTCTCTTGCTATTTCTCAATACATATAAGCCTGTCACTGGTGGTCGAGGTTGCCAGAGTTTTAGCATCTAATTTAAAGAATTGAAAATGAAACTCTTACCTACTTATAAAAGAACAAGAAAACAATTGTTGGAGCAAAGCTATAAATAGTACACATTCTACAGAGGGTACACTTCTAAGACTGACAGCATGTCATGAGAACCCTAGGTCAGGTCAAATAGTCTCCCTTCTCCTCCTCATACCAGGATACTTGGAAAACATACTTGAATATAAGCTGACTAAATTTGATTGTTATCAGGGCGCGATGTTTAATGATAGGATAGGAGTTTGTGTAGCCTAATGTGGCAAAGAGAGCCAAGGGATTTCTGAGGTTGCTAGGTGAATATTTTGGAAGGGAGTATGTGTCTCTATTATGTCTGGTTGAAGGAAGTTGATTTCCAAGTGCATTATTACAAGAGGGTTATGCAAAACCCCACCACCACCAAATTAGGTTCCAAGCCAAACTATCTCTGATGCTTTCTTGCCTAAAGCCTTTATTTTCATTGTTTGAATGGGAAGCCAAGTACTTGGTAACACCTGTCCCAATAACAGAGGCAAATATTTTAAAAGAGGCTGTAACTGGTAATGAGAAGCAATCTGCTTTGCATAGCCAAAATAGACCGTATGCCACAAAGACAAAACCTGACCTATCAGAACCTCTAATTTGTGAAAATAGGAACTCATCTGAAGAGAGGAGAGCCTGAGCTGAGGATGCATGTTCCTTTAAAAGGAATACACAGAAAAGTGTTTCCCCAGGGCTGAAACCGAAGCAATTGTAATCTAAGGGAGACAGGAACCATTCTGGGTGGGCAACAGAACTTAACAGCATCATCCACTCTGTGTGGTTTTCTAGGATTCCTAAATGTAAGATGGAGGGAGACCATGGAGATTTTTGCACTATGGATTCAAAGAACTACTGAGGACAGCAGTGCGTGCGTGCGTGCGTGCGTGCGTGTGTGTGTGTGTGTGTGTGTGTGTGTGTGTGTGTGTGTCAGCTTTGGATTCTTGGCAAGGGATCACTGGGACACTGCATGAAGCTGTGCAGGTAAAGCTTCCGATGCAAAGGAGGCTCCAGGATGCTGGAGGTGCCAGAAGAATGGCACGTCCATAGAAGACATGCACGATGTGGAAATGACACGGAGTCAATGTGTGTGCTTCAGGCAGCAGACCTGGGGCGTCAAGTCTACCTAATTCTTTTGGAGCAAAGGTGATTCCATAGTAAATCTGAGATGCTAGGCATGGAGATCACTGTCCTTCTGGTCTTTGACAATATTTTTGGCTGATCATTCTTTCTTACGACCATTGTATGTACTTGGAAGAGGAATGTTCAATCGATAGCATTATATGTTGAAGATATGTAACTTATTTTGATAATAGCTCACAGCCAAGGGATATCCTTGAATTTCAGATGAAACTTAAAATTTTAAACAGTGTTAGAGTTGTTAAGATTGTGGGGACATGAAATTCCATTGAGTGCAAAAATGGCTGTGAAATTATTGGTTTAACTTGTTAGGTGGTCAAAAGTGATACACTTTCACGCCAGGCTGACAAGAAAAAAGTTGTGATGGTTGCTGTCAAGTTAACAATGTCTGAAATTAACTATGAGGCAAGCATTCAGGCACATCTTTGAGAATATTTTAAAGCTAGATAAGCCTCCAAACATACTTGTGAGTATCTTGATTAAGTTGATTGAACTGGGAATATGTTGTGCCCTCTCTCGACCAGCAAGGAAGACGCAACCACCAGTTCTTCTAACAGCAGTTTATTCAGCAAGCTTCAATCTTCATCATCTCCCTCTTCATCTCCCCCTTCATCTCCCACGAACCCTGGGGAAGAGCCCAATATATATGCATTCATGTCAACCAATCACACCAGGCAACATAGCTTTGCCAGGTGAGCGAGCTCAGCCAATGATCAGCAGGGATAACAGCAGCAGCCAAATAAGGACTTGTTTATTATAAGAACTCTCTTCCTGTAGGTGACATGTTGGGGTGTGGCCCCAGGGGCTGTGACTTCCCACAGGAATACCCAGTCTAATTGTGAGTCACAGCATCCCCTAGGTATGGGTCTTGGATTGCATAAAGAGATAGCCAGTGAAGGGCTAGTTGTCATCTTTCTCTTCTTCCAGATTACTGATGAAATGTTATCTATAGCTTCAAGTCCCAATCTCTAGGAATCCATGCCATGAGGTACTGTGACCTCAATCTGTGAGACAGAATAAATATTTCATTCTTAATTTTTAGCATTAAGGAATGCCAAGAGCAGAATACATAGTCTTCCCTGGGGAATAGCATACCCATTTGTTTTCTGATACCTAATGGTCATCACTGAAAACATCGTGTTTTACCAGAAAAGGGAAATAGAGCTAAAGCAATCACTAAATTCATTTGTCAGGGTTCTACTTTCATCCCACAAGTCTCTGAATCCTAAAACCATCAGTCTGTAATTAGGTCTCATTACACAAATACTCAGGCGCTTAAAGGGCAAGGATATTGAGACAATAGAAGTGAGGAGATTCTGGGGACCAGGTGCATGGCTGCACTTTTTACTATGATATGTATTTACTGATTTTCTGGTATGTGTAGTGGTGCATAAGATAGGTTATGTCAGATAAATAATTTTCACCATGGATGGTAGATTTGGATAAAACAAAGGGTATAGTAGGCAAATTTACAATCTAGAATGATTTTTTTCAGTAAGAAAAAAATGTACTACCTTTTTCTCCAGAAGAGATCTACTATGATTAGCCTACCCTGGCTGAGTTAGAACATTGCACTGAGACACTGTGGGACTCAGGAACCTGCAGTATTTCATTTCCCTGTCTAAATTTGAATTTTATTCATCCCATTTTATTTATTACTTTTTTATTAGATATTTTCTTTATTTACATTTCAAATGCTATCCCGAGAGTTCCCTATACCCTCCCCCTGCCTCTGCTCCCCTACCCACCCACTCCCACTTCATGGCCCTGGCCTTCCCCTGTACTGGAGCATATATAGCTTGTAAGACCAAGGGGTCTCTCTTTCCAATGATGGCCGAATAGGCCCTCTTATTTATTACTTTTACTTTTGAGATGATGATATAGTAAAATCATTTTCCATCACTTTCCTCCCTCTAAATCCTGTCATATAACCTCTTGCTCTCTTTCAAATTCACAGCACCCTTTTAGTAATTGTTACATACATATTATAGACATACACACATATGTGTGTGTATGTGTATACATGCATATTCCTTAATATATCATATTCAGCCTGTTTAATATGACATCTATCTATCTATCTATCTATCTATCTATCTTTACATAAAAGTGCTGATCATTAGGTATCAATAACAAGTGGGTATGTGGTTCCCCAGGGAAGATTATTTCTCCTGCATTCATCAGTTTTCTGTTGCCTGTACTTCTCCATAGTATTGAGTCTGCCCCCGTCTTTTCCCTTTCAAGATCTTGATGGTAGCATTAATTGCTGTCATTCTGTGACTTTGCTGTTGATATTGGTCTCCTGTTTCTCTGAGTAGTGACAGCTTTCCTGGAGTCCATGGTTTTCCCCAGTGTAGGGATTCTGCCAGATGACAAGTACATTTATTCCTATTTTGGTTTCTAGAGATAGAAAATAACCCAACTATGTGCTTAGGATACATGAACACACTGTGAGTTGTGCCTGAACTAACACTGTATTACCTAACTCTCATAAGTTCACAAGCTCCTAAACTGATTAGTTATAGCATATGACATTTTGAGCCTTGCAAACTTACTTTTCAATTCAGAGCACATGTCCAGTCTTCTATAAAATACCTGGATTTTTGTTTGTTAGTTTATTTTTGAGACAAAATTTTATTAAGTGTATCACATATTGGCCTGGAGATAATAATCCCCTTTCCCCAGCATCCAGAGTATTGTAACTGCAGTTATATACCACCACGCTTATTATTTCCTTTTGCTTAGTACTGAGGTACTAGGAAAATTGCAAATGACTAAAAAGACTGACAATACAGAATTATACATAGTACATCCAACCTTCCTAAATTAAAAAAAAAAATGTCCTTATCAGTTGTCTCAAACTGGGACTTTACTGCAGGACTTTTATTTCCTGCTTTTTATGGTCAAGGTTAGACCTGTGACCATTTGACCTGCAATGTTTCCATTGATGCACATCTAGTTAGATTTAAGGAGCTTCTGATCTACTTTATTTCTAGCCAATAGTGTTAAGTTTACAAGGTAAGAGTAATAAGATTCCTGCTTTGACAGTATCCATTATCATAACTAGGCCCTCAATGCCTCTGGCAGCTGCACCTCTGCTGAAGCCAATTATGTGTGACTCCTGGGGTTTAATACTTGTATTCTTATTGTAGCCAGCTTTTACACTTGTGTGATTGCAGCTTAGTGAGGGGAAAAATCCTGACCTATGGAAGAGAACTGTTTTGATACTCTTCTCAAACATGTTACTTAAGTTCTGGACCAATAGCTCTCTCTCTCTCTCTCTCTCTTTCTCTCTCTCTCTCAATGTAATACAAAGTAGCATAAGTTCACATAATAATGAAGATTGAGTTTTCCTATATCCTGCCATCTATAAGCTAGAGACCTAGAAAATCAGCCATACTCCCTGTCTATAATCAACTGTGGGAGGTATACCTTTGGAGTGAGTGAGATGATCCATATCAGAGTGTGAACAAGTGAACAAGATTGGTTCTTTGCTAATTTGTCCCATTGCATGGGGAATTCTGCAAGATACATTCTATTGATTTCATGATATCTCCTCAAGTGATTGATGAAAAACAAACATTTTAAGAGAAAATTAAGGAAACACGAATATCTTAAAAGCAAAATTAAATTCTCCTCATTTAGAGATATATGTTGGAAAGCCATAAAAATGAATTAGCATAAACATACTAAGCCTCTACCCAAGGAAGCCTTTGTTGCTTCTCAGGCAATGCAATGATAGACAGACTGGAATAAATATGTTCCCTCTGTACTGCACAAACAACAGAGAATACAGGGGAGAGTTACTTGATATCTTTAGTAAGTGCTTGCCATGGGCTTTGGACTGCAATCCTTACCCCAGTCAGCTGGCCCAAGACTATAGGGAAAGCTGTCTGTATGTGAGATTTAATGCAAAGGCCAAAGTATTATATTGTGTTAATTTTCCTTACTGAAATTAGTTATTTGGCTTTACTGATGTTCAAAGTAAGCATGCAAGTACATTAAAGTTCTGTAACCAAGAAGATCCTGGTGTGAGGCCAATCAATGTTATTGTACTTCAGAATGATCAAATGTCATTATTAGATAAATGGAATTGGGTAAAATGATTCTGAAAGATTTGACTGAAATTCTCAGCTTTCCAATTCTCTTCTTTATTCTCAGCAGTTTGGTATTATGCAAAATGACATATAACAGGAAAAGGTTAATGTCTTCAGAATGAAAGGTGGTTTTAACATGGAGATAGGCTTTACTATAAAGTAAATAAATTAAGCATATACTTCAGGGATTATTACAATCCTATGTTTTATAACTGAATAATTTCCCCCAGGTTTTGCAAATAAAAATTCAATTAAGTCTTCTAGAAATAGATTTACAGATGGTACAAATGAAAATGTATGGAGGTGGGTGAATCCAACATGTTGAGTAAGTTCTATAAATAAATATTCAGTTTTGTTTTTACAGGCTTTTAAGTGTGTATTTTCTGGCTCATCCTTTTTTGGATTATCTTTATTTTTGATGTGTAGGCATTCTTAGGCTTATAATAAGAAAGCTATAAGAAAACATAAATGACCTCAATCATGCTTTATAGCAATGTGTTAAATATATAATTTGAGATAATGAGGGCTGATTTTCAATATTTTATAGAAAAGTGATTGTAATCAAACCTGGAAAGTATCATCCACAATATGTCTTAGTAAATGCTCTCATTAGTTCTTGCGAGGAGTACACCTTTTTAAGTTGCATGTATCACAACGCCTGTGAAGCAAGCATTTTTATCAAGTAATTATGAAGCATCTATCTATATTGCCTGCACTAATTTCTAGTTGGGAAGAATGCAAGGGTTCATTTAGTAAATTAACTGTCATTTTTGATCCCATCTTAGACACAACCCACTGTTTACTTGGATGGGGTTCAAGGTGTGTAGAACTTCAGCTGTACAAATGTAAGAGACTGGAGGCATGGTAGCTAACAGTTCTGTCCTCTCCCTGTGCTGGGCCCTACATTTGCACTCCCCTCTGCTGTCATTTGTCCTGTAATTATTACTTAGGGTGGAGATGTCCGAGTTGGAGTGCTACCATTCAGTGTGTCTGTAGACTTCTTAGCTCAGAAGAGCAAGGAGCTCTACAAAGCAAACCTAAGCTCGTTCCATCTTTCCCTTAGGAATATTAGTTAAATTCCTTAGCAAAGCATGGGATGGGAGAGAAGACATCTTCTTCAGTGTCTAAAACAGTTGGTCATTACCTGAATTGTTACATATTAAGATAAAAGGTGAGAAAACTAGTTTGTAGACATCTCTCTAAGCATGAAGAACAAAAAATCCCTATTCATAAGTGGCTGATTATTAAGTAGTGGAAGCATTAATCTCAAAGGTTAATAGTTGAGAGTTATCAAATAAGGACCCTAAAGTTGCTAAAGTGGAACTGACCTTGATTGTTTAAAGGAATCAATGCAGGATCTTCCTAGTAAAGACTGCTTTATTGTTTTATTCTAAACTCTCTGAAAGGCAAGAAATAAACTTGGCTTTTGCTTATGTTTGATTTGGAAGAATTTAGAAAGTAACATTTTCAGTGGATTTGTGTATTAGATCTAGCTCATGCTAAACTCTCACAAGGACTAAAACAATAATAATGTATTAATTAATTAATTAATTAATTATACTGTACTAACATACATATTGTAAGGGTCTATATATTTGTACAAAACCCCTTATATGTAAATGTATAGTTATTTTATTATTCAGATAACAAATTAATACAATAGATACTTAACACAGATGACCTAAACACCCCACGATATTTCTTTTATTTTTCTCCTTAGAACTGAGAAACTACAGTTATCACAGGCTTAATTGGGCTGTAATTATTCAGTTTTGTAGAGGAAGTATGAAATTAAATAAAGATGACTTTTTAGTTCATTCGTTTTAATTTATAAAGAGTTAGACCTCATTGTTAAGCTCAAGGTGAACTCATTATTGACACAGATATGAAGAGTTCCTGCTACTATGTCTCTGTTAATTAATTTATCCCTGGCACCATGCAGCCAACAAAGAGAGAGAAATTGACTTGAAATACAAGAAGATGGAGATAAGAGCCTGTGGAGCCTATGTCCAAAGGAGGCCATGGTGTGTGCAGAACTGAGCAGTGACTAAAGAAACTATGCCATAATTAAGCAGCCCTACTTGGTGGAGAAAGCCCGACGCAAAGCTTCATGGGATTTCTTACTCATATCAGTCCATTCGTTTGCCTTGTGTGAGCTGCTATATCTGTCTATTGACTTTTAAAGAACAAATTGCGTTAGCAGTATTTGCTTGTTTTTGTAAGTTTTCTTAAAAGAAATATAAGTGGAAGAGAACACAACTTTTAAAGGAAATAACTCACATGAGCTGTTCTGAAAAGGTTTTAGATGTATTAAAGTAAAAAGGCAAGGAAAGAGATATTTTTTTTTCCTAAAAACAAAATTCAATGGACAAAACAAGCCCAAACTTTGTAAAATTTTTCTCTTGAAACACTAATCTTGAGAAAAATATTCTCCATTGAACCATTAAATTTTCAGTAATAAAATGAGTTAAAAGGAAATTGTATGTATTTACATTTTAATGTATCCATTATACACACATAATCTTAAGTATTTCATTATGACTCCATATGAAAATTGTAACAGCAATAGCATAATTGATCATCGATTAATCTAGTAGATTCTCTTATAGAAAAAAAAAAAAGTCATCCTCTCTGGTGTGTTCTCCAATTATTTCTTCATTACTGTTTAAGTCAGTCAACCACAGGCCTTGAAGAAATGCACATGAGAAAATGATCCAGTCTGACCTGTTAGTACATAGAGCTCTTTGGATATATTCAAACTAAGCTTTCTTTTATTCAGTTTAAATTTGATGTGTCGAAAAGGTTCATTATTAACATACCGATTACCATATTTATCAAGAGAGATTATAATGCTAAAAACATTCTATTCTCTTTTGTATTTTGGTAATTATGTGTAGCAAGGTTTCCTGTCATGGCTTGGTTTCAAAACCTGTTCAAAGCATGTAAGTCATGCTTTGCGATTTGATGACAATATCCACTTTATTATCAACAACCAGTGCTCAATACTGTGTACCTGTTGCACTATGAAATTGACCTTTATCTTGGCAATCTTTAAGGTGTTGAGCTTCAGAAGCCTGTGTGCTTGGAGGTTTTAAGTACTTCAGAATTAAATCTTGATTCAGGTTTTGTCTGAATGCAGCAAGCATACCATTAATAGTATAATAGGGATAGTCACCTGAATTAAACCAAGCTGTGTCCTTGCACAGAAGCACTCCTAGATTCATAGTCTGGCTTTCAAAGATCAAACCTGTTTATCCCTGCTGTTAAATTGCTTTACATCTCATATCAGGCATAATTTCATTGCTCGCTCTGTGGGATGATCATAATGCTTATAATGATATAATAATTGCTTATGTTTATATACTCTTTATTTTAGAATTTTTCTCTATGTTCTTGCTCCTTGGATGGCCTTTGTGTGATTTTGAGTGCCACAGTTAAGGAGAACTGAGGAAGAAATTGGAGCACACACTGAAACTTAGAATGACTGCCTGGAAAATAGAAATAGAAGAACCTGAAGCAGAGTCTTGCAATTTGGTTTTTTCACTCTTTCTCATTTTTCAATCTTAAGTGGATAACTATTGTTGAAATTATATATTTTAAGTAAGCTATGTATATACATACATACATACACACACACACACACATATACACACATATATGTATATATATGGAATGGAGATAAATCAATTCTAGAAACTATCTTCAATTACGGTTAACTCTCTCTTCTCATGAGTTGGTCAAACTTGTAAAGAAATACTTTTCCAACTATTCTGCTCATGAATATTCACAAATCAAGGAATATATTTGAACATAAGCATGAAATTGTTATTAATATTTTTAATAAGGCTAGCAGTACTAAATGATAAAGTTTATATTTTGACATTTATGCATGATGTGGGTGAACTAAGATGTAAATACTGTTGATAGCAATTAATACTGTAGAGGATGCTCAAATCCCACTAACTCATACTGAGAACTGTCCCTCTAGCTCTTGGACACTTAGACCCTGACACCATTTCAATGTATATTTCTTGGATGTTGACTTCAGTTGAGAATAAAGGCAATTTCAAAGTTACTCCCTTTTGGAGGTAGAGCCTATGTTGTTGTTTGTTTGTTTGTTTGTTTTTTGTTGAGAGCCTAGTTTTAGTAACTGAGCAGTGATAAGTTTCAAAAGCAGTTCTCTTGTTCCAATGTTGGGAAGCTGAGAGAAGAGCTACAATAACTAGGGCCAGCTAAGATCCTTTCTATCAAGTTTACTTGGTTTCATTGCCCATCTGTGATGCTTTTGAAAGAGTTCCCCAACTAATTCCCTGGGTTCAGATCTATGGCCACTACTCATCTCTGGATCCCTCATGAGTAATCCTGCACTGCTGATATACCTTTTTGTAAAGATGAAATAGCTGGAACAATATCATGGGATCTACAGAAATTTAATATATTTACAGAACTCTTAAAAGGGATATTGAAGTACATTTTTAAGAATGTCAAGGCAAGTGTTCAGAAATTTAAACTGTATCTGTAGAATTTAAGATAAAGCGTTAGATTTCTACCAATGGTTGTTATAACATACAGCTATTTTCTTCTCACTACAAGGCTATGTGGTTGTAGATCCAAGTGCTATTTTCTTTTTGTCTCTTACAAGCAAAAATTTGGTAGCAAAGTACTCACCAGAACTACAGGTCAAAATTCTCTTGTTTTGAGGCATTGATTTTTCTTTTCACATAATAAAAATTAAAACAAACTATAAAATATCAAAATCTTTAATGCTAAATATGGATTCTCTGGAAACAGTATCAATGTTCTCACACTATATATCATCTAATAATACAGTTGAAAAATAACACAATTTTTCTACTTTATTAAGATGTTTTTTCCACCAAAATGAAGGCATATTTAAGAAACTTGGTAGAAAATATGAGACTATTCATAAAATATGATTTATAATTTTATTACAACATTTCTCTATACTTCTCACTCTGGTCACTTCTTCATTGGTTACTTGCATTTCTTTCAGTGGGTTAAGAAGTCTGGCCTATAAAGGAAGTGTGTTTCTGGTAGGGGACTGGTTAGAAGATCATAGCTTCATTTCTGTCTGTCTTGGGTCGTCTTGTAAGGCAGCAGCTTCTCCTCTGAGAAGCCAACCTCAACCGTGTGATGCTTTGACTCAGGCATTACTGTTTACCTCCTAAAGCCAGCAGAGACATCTGCTTTGTGATGTTAGTTTCTTTTCAATGTTTTGTTTCTTTGATTTTTTGTTTTTTGTTTTTTGTTTTTTGTTTTTGTTTTTGTTGTTGTTGTTGAGTCAGTGTTGTGTTATGTAACCACTGCTGGTTTAGCACTCATAGCATAAACCAACTGGCCTTAAAATGCACCATTTCTTCTGCTTTTGTCTGTAGAGTGTTAGGATTACAAAAAGAAGCCACCATACCCAACAGTTGTATTTATAATCCTGTTCTCCCTCACTGATCCTCTTGGAAACACAGCTGTCTTTTTGTTACTATGCATTATAGTCCCAGTGGCTTCTGGTTAAATGTGTAGTGTGTGTCATTGGTGTACCTTAAAAATCTATAAATACCTCAAATATGCTCCTGCAACAACACTGCATAATCTCTGACTAATGCCAATGGACCATTTGGCATATAAGAAAAGAAGATTCTTAAAATTATCCACATGTTGTGAAAAGGATAAGTGCATTAGGTAGAGTGAAACATGCTTATGAACACAGACTGTGGTATTTTGAATGTTACTTCTGTTGGGTGGTGGGCTGTGCACAGACAGCCTGGTCCCAGGTCGAGCAAAGGTCTGGAACCCCCGTGACCTGGTGGGTGGGGATTTCTGCCTGCATGGGATAGAAGGTGTTCGGCCATGCCTCCTGCCCTCGGAGCCCCTGCTTCTGTTGCAGCTACAGCCTCCCCACCATCCCCAGAGAGGTAGGTGACCATCAATCAGGTAGGAACAGTACCAAAGCTTTGCAGTACTGTGAAAATAAGGCTTCTCCTAAGCTCTCAGACCAAGCCAATGAGAAGTACCTGTTGTCAGACACTTACCCACCCTAAAAACTGTATATAAGAGTCCTATCCAAAAGGATTAAAGGTGTGCAAGAACTACTCAGTCATCTGAGCCATCTGTCCTAAGAGCTGTAACTCTTGGGCAGAGGTCTGGTCTCCCGAAATGCTGCCTGAAGCTCCACTGAACTTCTCACTGGCTAGGCTGTATCTCATCGGCCCAGCATGACCTTACTCAGTGCGGTGCAAGGCCAAGTAACCTGGAAGGCACGGCACAACTCTCTTAGCAGGTTGGGCCAGAAATCTCCATGAAAAGTCTCTGGTACACAGGCCCACAACTTCCAAAGTTTTTATGCTGGAAGCAAAAATCCCCAAATTTCTATAATAATTGTACTTGCTTTGGGGAGTGTATTGGTCATTTTCTGTTGCTATGTTAAAACCCTACGGCCAAGGTGATTTATTTGGGATTATGGTTCTAGAGGGACACCTGTCTATCATGGCTGGGAGCATGGCAGTAAGCAACAGGCACAACAGCGGGAACAAAATGCTGAAAGTTAATAAGCACACAGCAGAGAGAGAAAGCTAAAAGCAGGGACGTGTCGTAAGCTCCCAAAGCTTTCCTTCTTCAGGGTCACTTCTTCTAAACCTCCCCAGAAGTGCCATCAACTGGGGACAGAATGTTCAAATGGCATTAACCACTATAGGGTATAACTGTGATGATAAAATCAGGAGGGTTGAATATCCACGAGGGCATCCTTTGAAGAAGAAGGTAAGAAAGATCACCAAAAACCTAGGATAGAGAAAAGTACTCACAACAATAAAAGAACTTGTGGGAGAATCACCATCCCTGAACAAAACAAAACAAAACTATATGTTATTGGTATGGAGATAGGCCAGTAGATCAATAGAATAGAATTGAAGACCCAGAAATGAACCCACACACCTATGGTAACTTGATCTTTGACAAAGGAGCTAAAACCATCCAGTGGAAAAAGGACAGCATTTTCCACAAATGGTGCTGTTTCAACAGGAGGTCAGCCTGTAGAAGAATGAAAATTGATCCATTCTTATCTCCTACACAGCTCAAGTCCAAGTGGCTCAAGGACCTCCACATAAAAACAGATACACTGAAACTAATAGAAGAGGAAGTGAAGAAGAGCCTTGAACACATGGGCACAGGAGAAAATTTCCTGAACAGAACACCAATGGCTTATGCTCTAAGATCAAGAATTGACAAATGGGACCTCATAAAATTGCAAAGCTCCTGTATCAAAGGGCACTGTCAATAAGGCAAAAGGGAAACAAAAAGATTGGGAAAAGATTGTTACCAATTGTACATCCTATACAGGGCTAATATCCAATACATACAAAGAACTCAAGAAGTTAGACTCTAGAGACCCAAATAACCCTATTAAAAATGGGGTACAGAGCTAAACAAAGAATTTTCAACTGAGAAATCTCAAATGTTCAAGAAGCACCTAAAGAAGTGTTCAACATCCTTAGTCATCAGGGCAATGCAAATCAAGATGACCCTGAGGTTCCACCCCACAGCAATCAGAATGGCAAAGATCAAAAATTCATGTGACAGCATATGCTGGTGAGGATGTGGAGAAAGAGGAACACTCTTCCATTATTTGTGGGATTGCAAGCTGGTACAACCACTCTGGAAATCAGCCTGGTGATTCCTCAGAAAACTGGACATAATACTACCTGAGGATTCAGCTATACCATTCCTGGGCATATACCCAAAAGATGCTTCAACATATAACAAGGATACTTGTTCATAGCAGTCTTATTTATAATAGCCAGAAGCTGGAAAGAACCCTTCAATAGAGGAATGGATACATTACATAATGGAGTACTATTCTGCTATTAAAAACAATGACTTCATAAAACTCTTTGACAAATGGATGGAACTAGAAAACATAATCCTGAGTGAGGCAATCCAGTCACAAAAGAACACACATGATATGCACTCACTGATAAGTTGATATTAGCCTCAAAGCTCAGAATACCCAAGATACAATTCACAGACCACAGAAAGCTCAAGAACAAGGAAGACCGAAGTGTGGATTCTTCAATCCTTCTTAGAAGAGAAAACAAAATTTTCAAGGGAGAAAATATGGAGACAAAGTGTGGAGCCAAGACTGGAGGAAAGGCCATCCAGAGACTGCTCCACCTGGGGATCCATCTCATATCAGACTCCAAACCCAGACACTATTGTGGATACAAAAAAAGTGTTTGTTGACAGGAGTCTGATATAGCTATCTCATGAGAGGCTCTACCTGAGCCTGACAAATACAGAGGCAGATGCTCGCAGCCAACCACTGGACTGATCGTGGGATCCCCATTGGAGAAGTTAGAGAGAGAACTGAAGGAGCTAAAGGTGTTTGCAACCCCATAGGAAGAAAAACAATATCAGTCAACCAGAACATCCAGAACTCCCAGGAACAAAACCACCAACCAAAGAGTACACATGGAATGACCCATGGCTCCAGCAGTTAATGCGGCAGAGGATGAGTTTTTTGGGCATCACTGAGAGGATAGGCCTTGGTACTGTGAAAGTTTGATGCCCCCCGTGTAGGGGAATGTCAGGGCACCCTCACAAAAGCAGCGGGAGGGGGGATGGTATAGGGGGGTTTCAGGAGGGGAAACTGGGAAAGGGAAGAACATTTGAAATATAAATAAATAAAATATTCAATATTAAATAAGAATAAAAAGAAAGAAAGACTAACATGCTCCTTCTCTTTTCGTCTGAAAGGATACACACTTCATGATAGAGCATGGTCATCTTCATCACACACTGAGCAGATGCCAGAACTATGCTGTGGCCTTGGATTCCCCAGCCTCAAGAACTATTAAGTCTATAAATTACATTCTTTACATTCCTTGTTCTCATGAATTGTTGAGATAGCAAACTAAAACTTACTAAAACTCTCAACTAGTGAACAGCTCATGTGAGGACAGCAGGCTCTAAGTGAGAAAACCTAGATAAGTATCTTGAGTTAAGTCTTATAACCTAGAGGAAGGACAACCAACCAACCAAGTTAACAATTAAACCAGCCACTTCCCTACAAACAAAGCAAAAACCTCCGTGTGTAATTTTCTTATAACATAGGGAAATTAACAACATCTACCTCTATATGGGGAGGTCTTTGAATATTCACTTTCTAGCATGCATCATATGTTTTGTTAGACTCAGTAGCATTCTTACCTATGTATCTTCAGTATTATTTTTAAAGTTATTTGAAGACAAAATGAAAAAAAAAAAAACAGTTCCTTCTTAGTTTTATAACCCACTAGATAATATGAAAATTAGCATTTACAAATATATGATGGGACATGACATTGAATGATAAATTAGTTAAAAAATCAAGTTATTTACCCCCTATTATTAGAACAGTTTATACACGAAAGATTTCTTTTGTGGAATCTTCAAGAAAACCATAATGGCCTAAGGCAACAAATTATAGCAAGTCACCACCCAGCAATTAAAAATGCCAGAGCCGACTAGGTCTTTATTAAACATTAATCTTTGGCTTCCACTGAGCGCACCAGTGGGTTCAAGGTCTGGATATCTATGACTCATGGAAACTCTGTGCCATGATGCTGGTTTATAGAGAAGAATTATTCTTCATTGCATTGTTTCCGACTTAAGGCTTTTCTTACAAATTGAAAATATACAGCTCAGTGTATGTAACTGGAAGATGCTAGCTTTTGTCACCAACACCTAGGAACATTATGTTTACTGTGCAGAAAACAATGTAGTTTTAGAATATCATGACAATTTCTTAATGTTTTATATATAATATCACTGACATTCTTTAATTTTACCTCTGCGTAGCCATAAGAAAGCCAGTAACATTTTTTTTTACACTTTCTTCAGCTCACACTGGACACTAATGGTGGCCTTGTGAATGTCCTGGAGGCCGGTAGCAGCAGGTGTAATTTATGGCAGTCCAAGCCTGCTAATAATTATAACTCTAATAGTTGGCTGCTTATAAAACTACTGTGATATAAAAACTTCTGAGACACATATGTCATCTTGTACAATCTCAATACAAATGCACGGTGAATCCTGCTGCTATTATCTTCATTTCATATATGAAAATGGAATTGGACCTACATTTTATCATATCCTGAATTCTTTGACACTGCATGGCCTGTTACACTCTGACTCCCCTATATTCTTGTTTATTGTCATGTGTTGGAGACTTAGAATATATGTGTTGCAGTTGGTACTCAGTCTGCAGTCTTCCTTGTAAAATTGATCTGGTCCATCCAGATGCCTAGCAGCTGAAACGTTCAATGATTCAGATACAACCATCTTATTTATTAATTTCTGCTCCTGAGACTTCTGTTTAAAGATATTCTGAATGTTCACACAGGAGGAATGTTTTACATTTCCTACAAAGTTAAGATATGATGGAATATATTTTCTGAGCAAAGACTACACTATAATTTTCTCTCCATGCGTGAACTGAACACATCAAAGATACAGATAGAATCGAAATGAAAGGATCATCTGAGTAGAAAAGCTGGTGGCAAGCAAAAATTCAGTCCCAGTAAATGACTGGTTGATCCATCGGCCTTTTTCTTTGAAGTTTTGATCTAATGGATAACAACACAAAGAAGCCAAGGAGAAGGAAGATATTTGCTTCAGTGTAAGCAAAACTAAATCTAAGTTATTTAATTTCCTCCTTTCTAACCACTTCAAGGTCACAAAACTTCAGGATAAAGGCATAGGTAGTGAACAGAATTAGCTCTCTTACTGCTTAAGTGAGAGTAGAGAACATCCATTTGAAAGGTAGGTTAATATCAAAGGGAATGTCGCTGGGATCACTCATGACACCAATGTCATCAGATGCTGTGATCATTAGCATACCTCAGGGCATGCTCATTTGACAAGACACACAGAGGAATGTTTGGAATTATTTAGAATTTGCCTTATTTAAAATCATGTATCTATCCTATGTGAAGAATATTAAGGCCACTCACTTGGGAAGATATACTAACATGATAAGCATAAATGGAGTTTAGTTTGTAACCTTGTGGCACGTTCTTGGCTAGAAGTCAAAAGCAAATGAAGGCTGTTTGTACATATTCTCTTTATTAATCAGGTATTATTTCCAGAGCACAAGGATGGTTAATCACAGGAAATACTCCTTGAGTTTTGAAGGATACACGATAATTATCTAAAAAATATGGAGGTAAATACATCAGACAGAGCTCAAGGCAGGGTATGAGGTGGCAAAAATTCAACCATCCAGAGAAACTGGTATACTAAAATCTTCTGGAATGTTGGTCCAAAGTGACACATGTCAAGTAAATCCCAGGCAGGTGTTGGCAAGGGTTTGAAAATTTAATAGATGGGTTTTTTATAATTTATAGACTAATATTTGATGATTCAAGTTGTAGAATTTCACAGTCTGTTTTGCATGTATCAAGGAGTTGCTCAGGTTGTTTGTGTGTTGTGAGCAAGAAAGGAAAGGGTTTTTTTAAAAAAATTTTTATTAGATATTTTCTTCATTTACATTTCAAATGCTAATTCAAAAGTCCCCTATACCCTTCCCCCGCCCTGCTCCCCTACCCACCCACTTCCACTTCTTGACCCTGGCCTTCCCCTGTGCTGGGTCATATAAAGTTTGCTAGACCAAGGGGCCTTTCTTCCCAATGATGTCTGACTAGGCCATCTTCTGCTACATATGCAGCTAGAGACATGAGCTCTGGGTTTGTTTTTTTTTTTTTCAATTTTTTTTATTAGGTATTTGCTTCATTTGCATTTCAAATGCTCTCCCCAAAGTCCCCCATACCCTCCTACCCCTGCTCCCCTTACAGACATTGAGGTGATTGCTAGTGTTCCTTCCCAAACCAGTACTACTACCACAAAGCTTGAATTTCAAAGCTTTTCTTGCTAAGGTTATCCAAGGTGTTTAGCTTACCAAATTGTCAGTTCTCAACCTGGATCTCAGCCTCATGTGAGATAAAGAACCACCCTCTCTAAGGCACTGATTCTTCTTGCTCCGATTTTTCACAGCCTCTCTTGAGTTTCTTTTCTATATCCTCCAGATTCACGCTTCATTCCATTGCATTAGGATCCTATTTTGATGTAGTTGCTTCAAATTACCATCCCTACTTTTAGGTTTCCATACATCCATCACTGTATCCTGTTTTGTTTTGCTTGAAACCAATGGGTTCAATTAATTACTGAATTTCTGCTTTGGTACCTACTGGGAATCTCTTATGTTTCATGTTTCTGACATATCTCCTTTGGTGTAGATATGCACTTCCATTAAAAAGATATGTTTTTAATTAAAATAGAATTATGTCATTTTCCCTCCTGCCTTTCTCTGTTCCAAGCCCTCTTAGCAAATCTGTACTTCTTCTCCATCTTCAGTAATGGCATCCACTCCAACAGAGGTTTTATTTTTTGTTTTATTTATTTATTTATTTATTTATTTATTTATTTATTTATTTATTTATTTTTCTTAGATATTTTCTTCATTTACATTTCAAACCCTATCCTGAAAGTTCCCTCTAACCTCCCCCCACCCTGTCCCCCTACCCACTCACTCCCACTTCTTGGCCGTGGATTTCCCCTGTACTGGGGCATATAGAGTTTGCTAGACCAAGGGGCCTCTCTTCCCAATGATGGGGGACTAGGCCATCTTCTGTTGCATATGCAGCTAGAGACACAAGCTCTGGGGATACTGGTTAGTTCTTATTNTTGTTCCACCTATAGGGTTGCAGACCCCTTCGGCTCCTTGGGTACTTTCTCTAGTTCCTCCATTGGGGGCCCTGTGTTCCATCCTATAGATGACTGTGAGCATCTATTTCTGTATTTGCCAGGCACTGGTAAAGCCTCACAGGAGACAACTATATCAGGGTCCTTTCAGCAAAATCTTGCTGTCTTATGAAATAGTGTCTGCGTTTGGTGGCTGATTATGGGATAGACCCCCATGTGGGACAGTCTCTGGATGGTCCATCCTTTCATCTTAGCTCCAAACTTTGCCTCTGCAACTCCTTCCATGGATATTTTATTCCCTATTCTAGGGAGGAATGAAGTATCCAGGCGTTGGTCTTCCTTCTTCTTGATTTCCTTATGTTTTGGAAATTGTATCTTGGGTATTCTAGGTTTCTGGGCTAATATCCACTTATTAGTGAGTGCATATCTAGTGACTTCTTTTGTAATTGGGTTACCTCACTCAGGATGATGTCCTCCAGATACATCCATTTGACCAAGAATTTCATAAATTCATTGTTTTTAATAGTTGAGTAGTACTCCATTGTGTAAATGTACCACAATTTCTGTATCCATTCCTCTGTTGATGGACATCTGGGTTCTTTTCCAGCTTCTGGCTATTATAAATAGGGCTACTATGAACATAGTGGAGGATGTGTCCTTATTACCAGTTGGAACATGTTCTGGGTATATGCCCAGGAGAGGTATTGCTGGATCTGCCGGTAGTACTATGTCCAGTTTTCTGAGGAACCACCAGAATGATTTCCAGAGTGGTTGTACAAGCTTGCAATCCCACCAGCAATGGAAGAGTGTTCCTCTTTCTCCACATTCTCACCAGCATCTGCTGTCCCCTGAATTTTTGATCCTAGCCATTCTGACCAGTGTGAGGTGGAATCTCAGGGTTGTTTTGATTTGCATTTCCCTGATGATTAAGAATGTTGAACATTTTTTCAAGTGCTTCTCAGCCCTTCGGTATCCCTCAGTTGAGAATTCTTTGTTTAACTCTGTACACCATTTTTTTTTAATGGGGTTATTTGAATTTCTGGTGTTCAGCATCTTGAGCTCTTTGTATATATTGGATATTAATCCCCTATCAGATTTAGAATTGGTCAAAATTCTTTCCCAATCTGTTGGTGGCCTTTTTGTTTATTGACAGTATCTCTTGCCCTACAGAAGTTTGCAGTTTTATGAGGTCCCATTTGTCGATTCTTGATCTTACAACACAGGCCATTGTTGTTCTGTTTAGGAATTTTTCCCCTGTGCCCATATCTTCGAGGCATTCCCCCACTTTCTCTTCTATAAATTTCAGGATCAACAGAGCTTTTCTTAAACCACACACTCAATTCAAAATCTCTACCAATCCTGAGTACAGGGCTAATTTGAGTTGCTAACCTCATTTCCTGCCTGGATAGTAATAGGTCTTCTAAATGACCTCTCTGCCTCTACTTTTGCACCATATAGAGATGTTATTTTGAATGATCTTTAAACGTAAATCAGAAATGCCACCGTCCTTTGCAAAATACTCCATAGTCTATCATACTTAATATAAAATCTAATGTTCCTGCCAAGGACAGTGTCCTATATCTCTCTTAGCAGCATCTCCCATCCTTCACATTTTTATATGCTGCTTCAATATCAGTGGTTCTCTTCCTGCTCAACATACTGTTTGCTTTCACCAGACATTGACACTCGTGGCTATCTCTAGATGTATTCCCTATTTCAGCTATCAGCACATCTCTCTGTCTCCTTTCTTTCCAACCTCTAATCAAATGAAATTTGTTTTGAGAGTCTGTTACAACCACCTTAGGCATTATCACTACTTAAAACTGCATCAGATAAATTCTTTAGGTATTATCTCCTTTACACAGAGGAAAATAAACTCACTAAGAACCAGCGCTTTCTCTTGTACAGGTGTTTATTTGTTTGTTTGTTTGTTTTTTGTTTGTTATTTATATTCCCTGTGTTTATAACTCTCTAGTATACAGAATTTACACAAAGACTCTTTGTTAAAACCAAATTGATATTTTATGTGTGAAGTGTTGAAGTCACACAACAATTGCATCGTGAATAAGGGACATAAGAAAGAATGAGTCTATTTGTGAAATGAAAGTCTGTTTTACTAATATTACATCATACAATTTAACATGATAAGGTGAAAAACTAGACAACATGAAAAACCAGATAGTGCCTCAAAATGATATTTCAAAGAATAAAATGATTTACCTGCCCACAGAAATGAGATGTTATAAGCAGACTTAAATTATGAACCAAACGGATTTAGCTGATATGTACAGAACATTTCTTCCTCAAACAAAAGAATATACCTTCTTCCCAGCACCTCAGGGTACCTTCTCCAAAATTGACCATATAATCAGTCACAAAACAAGCCTGAACAGATACAAGAAGATTTAAATTAAAGAATTCTTAAATAAAGGATTTATATAAAGATTTCAGAACATAAAGGAAACAGATGATGTAAAGCTGAGTTCAACTGGGATTCTATACTTACAGACTTAAAATAAAAAGTATACACATTTTATAAAATTGAAATTAATAATCTGAGTTGAAAATTGATGGAAAATTGTGAGATAAGAAATAAGTTTAAAACTTGCTATGCCTAAGTTTATTTGAACCCTTAAAAACCGCATATATATTACTGATATTAATCTTAAATTAATACTGAAAAAGGGTTGAGGACATTAAAGTTTAAATTGTAATCCATATTGGATAGATATATGCTGTTCAGAAAGCCAGCTCTTAGTTTTGTAGCTGAAATGGAACAGATAACCCCTTTTATTTTTCCCTTGAAAATTCAGCGAAGACAAAAGTCAGCCAACTGGATTCTTCTTTTAGGAATTTGATGCCTAAACAATAGTGGGTATTCATAAGGATACTAGCAGAACCAAGGTGCCAAGGTTACAAACTCCAGTTTCTGTGAATTGTAGTAATCCTGTGGAACACCAGGCAAAGGGCTACCATCCTTGGGACTTTAAAAGAACATTTGATTTATGCATGTGTGTGTGTGTGTGTGTGTGTGTGTGTGTGTGTGTGTGTGTGCATGTGTGTGTATGTGTCCCTTTGTATTCTGTCTCTGTATCTCTTTATCTCTTGTCCCTGTCACTATGTCTCTAAATCTCTGTTTCTGCCAGGATATTTATATACTGAGTCTGATGTTTTGGTGGTTTGTATGTGATTTCAAGACTGACTGCTCAGCACTGAACAATCAATGATTCTCCTGCTCCCAGCATTCATTACTTACATCTGGATTTTGGTAAGGAATCAGCTAATTCAAATTTCTCCCTTCATGGATATAGCCATTTACAGGCCTTGTTTATAAAGCCATTAAGACTCTCAGCTTGAGGATATATATATTACATCATATATATATGATGTAATTAGAATCATTAAAGTAACATACACTTTCACACTGAGAATGAAGGACAGGAGAAATGTTATACTGCACCTATGAACTGATCTCTGAATAATAAACCAGATATGATAGTTGGACAACATCCATCTTATGAGCTAAGTGGTAATGTGGAAACTGAAACAATCATTTCAGTACAAAAGTAAAAAAGGGTACTTTAGAAATCAGAACAGAGGGAGATTGAGTCCAGAGTCCTTTGTAGTAAGTTCAGCATTAGGTGATGAGAGATAGATAGACATTGAAATAGACAGAGAGGCAGAGAGAGAGAGAGAGAGAGAGAGAGAGAGAGAGAGAGAGAGAGAGAGAGAGAGAGAGAAACAGAGACACAGAGACAGAGACATAATGACAGAGACATAGACAGAGTGGTCGAGATATAGACAAAAACAGAGACAGGCAGAGGCATAGACACAGAGACATGGAGACAGAGACAAGAGACACAGAAACAGATACAAAAAGAGGTTCTTCTGTATTTATACTTGGAGAAGGAATGATAAAAACAGAGAAAAAGAATGTCCCCTATACTCTTCCCCAGCCCTGCTCCCCTACCCACTCACTCCCACTTCTTGGCCCTGGCCTTCCCCTGTATGAGGCATATAAAGTTTGCAAGACCAAGGGGCCTCTCTTCCCTATGATGGCCAACTAGGCCATCTTCTGCTATATATGCAGCTAGAGACACAAGCTCTGGGGGTACTGATTAGTTCATACTGTTGCTCTACCTAGGGTTGCAGACCCCTTTGGTTCCCTGGGTAATTTCTCTAGCTCCTCCATTGGGGACCCTGTATTATATCCTATAGATGACTGTGGGCATCCACTTCTGTATTTGCCAGGCACTGTCCTAGCATCACAAGAGATAGTTATATCAGGGTCCTTTCAGCAAAATCTTGCTGGTATATCCAATAGTGTCTACTTCATTCCTCCACAAAATAGGGAATAAAATACCCATGGAAGAAGTTGCAGAGACAAAGTTTGGAGCTAAGATGAATGGATGGACCATCCACACACTTCCCCACCTGGCGGTCCATTCCATAATCAGCCACCAAATGCAGACACCATTGTCTCTTCTTACAGAGCCCACTCTGGAAGCCCAGGACAAGTATCAGGGACTTGTATTTCACTCATGTCTAGCAGAATAACTATAGTGCCAGGATAAAGCTGAGTCAGCACTATTCAGTGCTGCACTTGAACACTCGAATGAGATTCATTGGCTTTGCAGAAGGGTGATCAGAACTGGAGAGGACATAATGGGCCAGGACCTAAATCAAACTAATGAAACCCTGCTGGCCACTTGTATTAGTGACAATATTTGTTTCTGAGACAAACACCCAACAAAAGCAACCTGACCGAGAAAGTGCTTACTTTGGTTCACAGTGGGAAGGTACAGTCCATCATAATATGAAAATCCTGGCAAAGGGTGTTTGTGGTAGCTGGCCATATCACATCTGTAGTCAGGAAGCACAAGAGTTGAGTAAACATGCTTTCTTCTTTTTATGCTACCCAGGACCCTGGTACAGAAATTGTTTCACCTTCTTTAAGGTATGTAGTCGAAGCTCAATTAACCTAATCAAAATAATTCCTATTAGGCATGGACAAAGGCTAACCCAACTGAAATGATCTTTGACCTGTATGCTTAGACTCTGGGGTGATTGCAGACCCTGTGAGAATGACAAAGAACACCAATCATCTTGCCCCCCACCCCGCCCCCCAGGACCCAGAGCCTGAGTAACTCATGTAGTTTAAGTACTCAGTGCTAACAACATAAAGACTCCCTTCTGGCTGCAGGTCAGAAGACAAGATGGTCAATACAGGAAATATGGTACCCTAATAGTTTTGTTTTCATTAAAAGATACCAACCCAAATAGGCAGAAAGGGGAAATAGATATAGTATCTGTAACCACACACAGGGAAGTGACCATAATAAACTGTGGCTTATGCTCCAGTGAGGGAGAACATAGACATAACCTAGACCTACTAGTAGTTTAGCAGCTTCACTGAGTCAGACAGAATGTAGCCTCTATTTTTTTTTTTAATCTATCTAGTCTTCACTGGTCTCTCCTTTCTCTTCTTCCTTTCTCCCCTATACCTGTCTCTCCTTGTTTTGAGATAGGCTCTCTCAAAGAACAAAGGCTGCACTGTGGCTGAGGATGTCCCAACCTTAGGGCTCCTGGGTTTATGGATAGTTTTAGTTGGATGAATTTGACCCCCACTCCTATTGGTCATTCTTCTACCTTGATGTAGACTTTCCTTAGAATCCCCTTATTGCTCTCCCATTCAATTATTTTTATTTTTTGTTTTTTTTGTGGTTATATTTTCCTACTTCCATTTTAGTTTTAGTCTATTCAAAAAGAGGAGAGCAAGCAACATTTTATTTATTTATTTATTTATTTATTTATTTATCTATTTATTTATTTATTTATTTATTATTCTTTAATCTTCATTTACAGTCTGGTCACTACCCCTTTCCCTATCTGTGCACCCACCCCCCCATTCCATACCTCCTCTCCTGTCTCCAAGAGGATGTACCCACCCCCTCACTTCAACCTCACCAGACCTCTCCACACCCTAGGGCTTTAAGTCTCTCAAGGGTTAGGTGCATCTTCTCTCACTGAGGCAAGTCCTCTGCTGTATATGTGTCAGGGGCCTCGTGTCAGCTGGTGTATGCTGCCTGGTTTGTGGCTCAGTTTCCTAGATATCTCTAGGGTCCAGGCAAGTTGAGACTGTTGGTCTTCTTATGGGGTTGCCCTCCTCCTCAGCCTTTTCCCATTTTTCCCTAATACAACCACAGGGATCCCTGGTTTCTGTCCTTTGATTGGGTATAAGTAATTGCACCTGACTCTTTCAGTTGCTTGTTGGGGCTCTTAGAGGGCAGTCATGCAAGGCACATCATAGCATCAGTAACAGTGTCAGGCCCAGGAAACTCTCCCCCACCCCTAGCTGGATCCCAATCTGGGACTGTCACTGGACTTCCTTTCCCTCAGGCTCTTATTCATTTTCATCCCTACAGTGCTTTTAGACATGAACAGTTCTGGGTCAGAGTTCCTGATTGTAAGATGGCAACCACATTCCTCCACTTGATACCCTGTCCTTCCACTAGATGAGGACTACACAAGTTCCCTCTCCCAACAGTAAGGAATTTCATCGAAGGTGACTCCCTTTGAGGGTGCTCCCATCTCTACCTCCTGATGTTGCTTGTTTCTATTCTTTCTGCTGGCCCTCAGGACTTCAGTCCAATTCCCCCTCAATATCTAATCATGTTCCCCTTTTCCTCTGCCTGTCACTTCTCACACTCAGGTCCCTTTCTCTCCCTCCTCCCCCAAATCCCTGCAAGCCATGATTGCTTTTTTCTCCCTCCCAAGTGGAATTGAGACATCCCCACTTGGGCCCTTTGCTTGTTAACTTTCTTGAGTTTTGTGGGTTGTATTCTGGGTGCTCTGTACCATTTTTTGGCTAATACCAACTCATTAGTGTGTACATACTGTGCATGTTCTTTTGTATCTGATTTACCTCATTCATATTTTAAAAGATTTTCTAAAGATTTATTTTTTATTTCATGTATGTGAGTACACTGTCTTTGTCTTGAGACACACCAAAAGAGGGCATCAGATCCCAATTACAGACAGTTGTGAGCTACCATGTGGTTGCTGGGAATTGAACTCAGGACCTTGGGAAGAGCAGTCAATGCTCTTAACTGCTGAGCCATCTCTCCAGCCCAAACTCACTCATTTTTTAAACAAAATAAAATATAATAAAATAACACAATACATCATAATGAAGTTGACTAAGGCTAGCTAACAGAAAGGATTTTTGTTTTTCTCTGGGGTTATAATAATTAATATTACTCATAATAACATTTTGCTTTCTAAAATTGTTTTAACCAAGAGTTTTAAATATTGCTCTACTGTATTTTATTCAAACCCACTCCCATTCCCATTCCTCTAATCACTTTCCTTTTACCGCTTTTCCCTCTGACCTCATTTGTTCTTTCCTAACTCTCTGAGAATGTTTAGTATTGTACTCTGATTATTTTATTTCATTATTTCTACAATTAAAATGGATATTTTATGATATGCCTTATTATTATTATGTCCCTAATGTTGTTGATGTTGTAGATATTTATTGTTAATGGGCTATTACTGTATTTTCATAGTAGGCCTATTCATCAGTTGTAGTTCCTTCTATTTTTATCATTTAACTTTTTAAATGATAACCACAGATTGTGCATTTCTGTATTAGTCAGATTTTTGTTGTTATGAACAAAAGAAAAAAAGAAAAGAAAAATTCCACTAATCTGAAACCATTTGGGAGGAAAGGCTTTATTTTGTTTTTTATGTCCAAATCACATCTGTCATTGAGAAAAGTCAATCTGGAGACAGAAACTAAAGCAGAACCCATGCAGGGGTGTTGCTTACTGTGTTGTTCCACATAGCTTGCGTAATCTGCTTTGTTATACAATATCTAAATCTTTCAGTGATGATGACACCTAGAGTTATATGGATCCCCTTACCTTAACCATCAATCATGAAAATGTCCTGTATTTTTGCCTATAAACAATCAGATGGAACAATTTGTCAATTGAGATTCTCTTACCAGATAATTTTAGTCTGTGTTAACAGAAAAAGAAGGAGGAAGAGGGGCACGGGGAGGAGGAAGAGGAGAAGAAGAAGAAGAAAAGGAGGAGGAAGTGCAGTACTAGGATGGGGATGAGGAGGAGGAGGAGGTGAGGAGGAAGAGGAGGAGGGGGAGGAGGAGGAGGAAATTCAAATTTACCTGAGAATGTATCTAAGGATTCAGGTTGGGTTATAATTGCACACCAAGGCAGTTCATAGCTGTCAAAATCTCCAATTCTCATGTTTCCAATGCCCTCTTCTCTTCTACTCAGGCAACCATACATACATGGAGCATGTACAGACAACAAACACACACACACATACACTAAAACTTAAAACTTTGGACGGTGACCTGGTCCCAAAGTCATAAGGCCGAACACAGAAACAAAAGATACCTATAATAATGAAATTTTAAAAATTAAAACCCCAGTAAGTCAAACAAAAAGTCCAATAGAAATGTCATCAACAGACGGGATGAAGTGTAATATAAATTATTTGCAATCAAAGACAAACATATTAATTATAATATAGAGAAATAGCAATGATAAATCAATAACAAAGCATTATCATAAGATACAGAATGTTTTGAAACTAGGATAGATCCAAGTTTATGAATCATGAGGGTAGAAGAAGGACAAGACATACAACTTAATGGCATAAAATATATTGAATAAAATTCTAGACAACCATCCAAAATCAGGAAAAAGAGGTGACCCAGGTACAAGCTGTGTTTAGAATGCCAGGTAGACATTACTGCTAACGAAACCTTTATGTCACATGGTTTAAATAATAAATAAACAGAACAAAGTATGAGTATTGAAAGCACAAGGTGAGAAGATGCAAAGCATATATAAAAGCAAGCCCATAGAGTTCTCCATAGAATCTATGAATGCTGTGGGGCCATGGAATTATGTATTTCAGGCTCTGAAAAAAAAGATATTGCAAATTGAGATTATAGGACCTATTAGAATTATACTTCATAATTGAAAGGAAGAGAAGAAGAATCCAATGATAAAGAAAACCTTAAATAACCATGATCATTAAGAGACCATGATGCTTATACTAGAAAATGTAAATAAAGAGCAATTCTAGTGACATGTAATGAAATCAGCCTATGAAAAGCAGCGATGATTTTACATAGGGGAATGAATATGTAGAGGACAAGAAACACTAAATAATCCTATTTAAGGTATCTTCAAATATTTTAGGGATGAATTTAACCAAGGAAAGAAAAAAGACTTCTAACAATGAACATTGTTATCCATTAAAAGAGAAGGGGATGACGAAAGAAAGAAGGTGGAAAAGTCCCCATGTTGGTCAGGAGAGTTAAAATAATATAAATGTCCATATTACTTAAAGAGATCTATAGGTTCAATGAAGCCCCATTGAAGTTCTCATGATGTTCTCTACAGAAAGAGAAACAAAATTCCCACAATTCATACGGAAACACTAAGACGTCAGAACATCCCACCAATCCTGAACAAAATGATCAATGTTAGGGATATCTGAGTTTCAGTTTGAAGTAGTACTCCAGAGCCAAATAAATAGAAAAAGACACAAAGATCAATGCAATACAAAACAGGACCTGCATATCCATTCTTATGGCTAGTCATATTTTTACAGTGATAGTAAAAATATGCATTGAAGAAAAGATAGCCTTTCAATATTTAGTTCTGAGAAAGTAAGATCCACATGTAGAAGAATGAAACTAGATCCCGTCTCTAAGTCTGTATAAATAGATGTGAAGTAGATCACAGATAATGCACTACTGAAGTTCTAAAACCGTAGGAAATATCTTTCAATGTATACGCATTGGACTTCCTATAAAGGAGTACAAGAACTCAGGAAATGAAAACAAAGGATTGACAAACAAGGTTACATTACTCTAAGAAACTCTGCATAGCAAAAATATAATTCAGCAAAGATTCGACCTAGAGAATGGGAGATAAAGTTTAACTATCCATCTGAGAGTGAATGCATCTCAGAATATATCAAGAGCCTTAAATATTAATAACTAAATCTCGAAAATTCCAATATATTGTCATCAATAGTTTTCATAAGATGAAATTTAGATTCTTAATAAATATACTAATAGTATTTGACAACTTTAGCAATCAAGAAAAGACAAATTAAAACCACACCGATATTCCATTTCCTAGTTAGAACAGCTCTCATTAAAAATAATAAATTATTGCTTGGTGGTAGTGAAGCATGCCTTTAATCTCAGCATTCAGAAGGAAGATGCAAAAACAAGAATGTCTCTGAGTTTGAGACCAGCATGGTCTATAGAACAAGTTCCAAGACAGCTGGGAACATACAGAGAAAATTTGCCTCAAACAAAAACAAAATCACAAACGAAAATGAAAACAAAAACAAAAACAAAAACAAAACAAACAAAAGCCTAACCAAACAAACAAACAAAACAAAAGTCAAACTGAAACAAATATTGTCAAGGATGCAAAGAAAAGAGAACCTTTATACACTAGTTGGGAAAATGGAATTTATTCTATTTACTATGGAAATCAGCATAAAATTCCACAAATCACTGAAAATAGAACTCTTACATTTCTAGCTATACTGTGGTGTTTCTAGAGGTCTCAGTAAGTGCATTACAGAGACACTTGCCTATCCATGTTTATTGCCACACTACATACAGTAGCTGTGCTATAAAATGAGTCTATGTATATATCAACAGATGAATGAAGATATATATATATATATATATATATATATATATATATATATATATATATATATATATGTATATATATATATTTGTAAACTGCAATGAAGTTATCCCATTCACGGGAAAATGAATATAACGGGAAGCCATCATTTTAAGTAGAATAAACTCGACTCATTAAATATTTTTCTTTCTGGATCAAAAAAAAGCATATTTAAGATTTATATGACTTAAAGTCAGAAGGAGAATTGCTGGGGACAGAAGAAGACTAGCAAATATGGGGAAAGATGGACGAAGTGTTTATGGTTGCATAATGTGATAACTTCAAAGTTTTCTGTGTGAAACATGTCACTATAAACACTGAGTATGTAGCACCAAAGTGAGCTAGAAAGAAGAGAAGAATATCTAGACTACCTAATGATCAGAAGAGAGTCTTACAAAGCTTAAAGTTCCAGGACTTGACAGTGAGGACAGGAGAGAATATCCTTGTGATTTCAAAACTTGGACTTCCTCAGTGAGAGAACACTACCGGGAGTGCCATTTCACTGCATTTGCTGTGGTAAACTCACAGTTAGCAGTGCCTTGTGGTTGACTGGGATGTAGGTAGGGTATTTGCAAGGATATTTGTGTCTAACAGAAAATTTTATTTTCTCAATTAAGAAATTATTTGAAATCTTGCCATACTTAAATCTTCTGGTATGGAAATGAAATGTTTTGCTCGCGCAGGAAGGTGAAAGCTCCAGCGTAAGAGCAGCTACTGGTGAGCTAATGCTTTACTCTCAGCAAAAGGAAAATATTCTTAATTATAATCTCTGTTATGGTTTAACCCATTAAAGTAACTTAAGTATAATGCAAATTTCAAGAGGTTCTTGGATGTAATTAAACTTCAAATGATATTGTCATTGGAATGTTCAGCACTTCAATGTCATAAGGTGCTCACTTAATGGCTACACTACTGAAACACAGTATTTTCCTTAAAAATATACCTATCAGTTGGCATTTTTCTCTTTTCTGTTGTTTTGTCCCAAATAATTTATTTTAATTTCCTAACTATTTTACACATGCATTCAGGTTTATAAACATCACAGATGACATCATTATCCTATATGTGACAATCTGCTGTATATTACCTCACCCAACAGATTATTTTTCTATAATTTCCTTATTTATTATAAATTTAATGAATTGTCATTATTTGGCATAGGTAGAACTATCTGGTGCCTGCTGTATGAAGGGAACTCTGTAAAATCATGACATTTTGTTCTATTTGAACATTTTGTTTGTTAATTGTGGCTAAATCATTTTAGCTTAACAGTTCATAACAAGCTTAAAAGAGACTGACATTTAAAGAGACTGAGAACATTGAGAACTAAAATTCTAGAACTAATGAAAACTGAAATTGCATTTCAGTTGTGGAAAGCATTGGCAGACAGTTTTCTTTCAAAAAAGGTGGTTTTCAGGAAGCAGTTTTCTTCTGAATAGACCAACTGCATTCACAATTTAGCAATCAGTTACTGTGCAATTGCTTCTGACTATCATTTGAACTTTCAGAACTCTGATCTCAGGATTTAACTTAGTGCAAAGTATGAATCATTCTGGGTGGCTGCAAAACATGCCCACTGTGCTTAATAATAATCCCTTTTGCGTTGAAGAAGCATTCCTCAAAGCAGACTTCATGAACAGTCCAGCCGTGACCTTAAGAAATGAAAAGATTCTTCATAAAATACTGGATCTGGGAAAAATTCAACATCTGTGAGGAAGATCTTTAACCAAACGGCTTATACCGCTTGTAGCAATAAAACTTGGTAGGCACTGGTGAACCAGGCTGGAAGTTTGACAGTGGAACATGTTACACGTAATTAAATATGGATCCTTCTTAATCAATAGTGAGGACATAATTGCTTTTCTCAAGGTTAGTTAGGCAGGGTTGTTTGAAGGGAGAGCAGACAGAGTGAAAGGAATCAAGGAGACAAACTGGAGAACCATGTGTCTTGGCACTGAGAAGGTTATTAAAAGCTTTGGAACACTAGAAACCCAGACTGTGATTTTATCAGCAGTCCCACCAGAGAATGATTAGACAAGGTCCGGATGCTGATGAGAACTGATGTATGCATCCAACTGCTGCCTCGCACTTCACTAAGTTGCTGAGTAAGAACTGTCACGTTTATATTTCTTTGAGCAAAACATATTACATGCCATGGGAACAATTAGTGATGAATCAGCCAATGTATTTTTTTATCACTGATAACACCCCTACCCCCATTTTCTACTATAGACTATAGATATTGATGCAAAGAAAGGGATAAGTACATAAGTGTGTGTGTTTGTAAATATGTCATTCCTAGATGGGACCTATTTTCGGAAGGAGAATTAAGAGAGAAGATGATAACATCTAACACGTGGGCTGGTATCTGTTCTCACAAATGCTACTAAATATTATACATCTCTCCCTTTCCTCCATTTCTAAATACTGATTCAGTGACTTCCATGAAACAAACACATAATATGTTAGAAAACTGTGATGAGTGTTCTTGGTTGTCAGTTTCACTACATCCATAGTTAACTAAGATCCCAAAGCCGAGGACACACCTGTGAGGGGGTTTTGCTTAACTAGAAAAGGCAGATACACTTCTAATCCAGATCTTTGATGTAGGAAGACATAACTTTAATCTGGGACACACCTTCTTCTAGAAGCCTATAAAAGGACTTGGAAGATGGAAGCTTTTGCTCTTTGGCTGCTTGCCCCTGCCTTGCCAGCAGCAACTTCTTTGGGATTCTTTCTTTGGGATTCTCGTATATGGTGAAGACCAACTAAGATATCCAGCCTCATGGAATGAACAACAACTAGATTCTTAGACTCTCCATTCATAGCTAGTCATTGATGAATTAGCTAGACCGCAGCCTATAAGTCTGTCTGTCTGTCTGTTTGCCTGCCTGTCTGCCTGCCTGTCATTCTATTATTCAAGAAAAAGAACTCTGACTAATAAAATAATGAATTTTAAATATATAAATGATTATTCTGTTGATAACATCTACTATGAGACTCTGTAACATAATAAAGGATGACTTTAGATTGTACTTAGTGCTATAGAGCCATCAGCATGGTGGGAAGGGGTTTTAATTTTATTCCGGAAGCAAATAATATTAACTTATGCTTACTGGTGGGTAATGTTTTTCAAAGCCCCTATTTCCCCCTAAATATTATTTACACATTTCTTATCTCAGAGATATTTTCCCAGAAAATTCATAACATTCTAAAGTTAGAGGATTAGCCTAAAGATAAATCACTCTTTGCTTGCTTTTATCTTCAAAACTTTAAGTTGTCTCCTACAGAGATAGAGAAAAATAGTATTTCCTAAAAATGAATATACCATATTATTTAATAAGTAATAGGAAGGGTCACAATTTGGTGTAAGGCAATACATAATAACCCCTTGAGATTAATATCCCAGAAAACAATAACTCTTTGGTATAATTTTTGCTAATCAATTGGAAGTCAAAGGTTATTAAATACCCTAGATGCCTTAGCATGATAGAAGTTAAGGAATCACCTTGTTGGAAAAATCAAGCATATATTTCACAGTTATATTGCCATCAGGATACATATGTACATTTATTTCAAGGTAATTTTACTGTGTTCATCCCTTTCTATACTGCTCCACTGAGCTCTTTTCAGCTAAAGTATCTTAGTGAAATTTTTTCTCAGAAAGAGACACTCTGTAGTAGGCATTTGCAAGTCATGGTGATACTGTGACATTATAAGAAATATATTTGCTCTTGCTCACAGTTGCAGGTAAACTTGGAATTTAAAAAGTAGGGAGAACTTTGTGTATCTTTCACTTTGACATTTGGTCTCTGGAATCTGTGACTGAAGAAGTGACCTTAGTCCCTTAGCATTTCCATAGTGCCACCAGCATTCTGGATTCTGATGAGATGACTCTGTGAAGCCTGCGGGCAATTCCAGCAGCCCCTGTGTATAGACTCTTGGAATTCTCTTCATTAGTATCTTCTGGGAAAAGAAAGGGTGTTTTAAAGTGCATTAGTTATTACTTGTGTTGGTGGAGAAAAAAGAACAAAAGGCCTTCGTATCCCAAACAAAAGAGTTGAGAGAGCATCTGTGTTACTAAGGGCATGGGCATGAGATGCTTGACAAGCAGGAGCTTGGGAGAGAGTCTGGGGTTTTCCTTTATTCACGCTTACACTTTACCTCTTCCTGTTTATACTTGTGATCCTCTATAAAAATGGGAAGTGGTGAGTGTTTCTCTAATTCTTATGAGCTGCTCTAGCAAGTCTGTGGAACACGAAGAGGAGGACATGAGAACCTGTTGCTAATTGATCAGAAGCACAGGTCACAAACTGGAGGTCTGAGTGGCATCTGAAGCTGGGGACAGACTTGTGAGACTGATCTGATGAAACTGTAAGATCTATCTCTGCTTGGAGGACTACTTTATCATAATTGGAGGGAATTGAGAGATGGCCAACTGTTACCTTTGCATACCATGCTTTTGGTACAAAGAAACCAGTATCATGCTTTGCGTGTTTTTATGATGAGCCATGCACTCTGCTGCATTGTGAAAACAGAAAGAATAGCCCCTGTTTTTATTTATTTAATTATTTACATTTCAAATGTCATCCCTTTTCCTGGTTTCCCCTCCACAAACCGCCTATCCCATCCCCCCACTCACCCACTTGCACTTCCCTGTTCTGGCATTCACCTACACTTGGGCCTTGAGCCTGCTAAGGACCAAGGGCCTCTCCTCCCATTGATGCCAGATAAGGCCCCATCAGATCCTTCACGCCTCCCCCTAACTCCTCCACTGAGGTTCATATGCTCAGTCCAGATGCTGTGAACCTCTGCATCTGTATTGGTCAAGATCTGGCAGAACCTCTCAGGAGATAGCTATGTCAGGCTCCTTTCAGCAAGCACATCTTGGCATCCACAATAGTGTCTGGGTTTGGTGTCTGCATGTGGCATGGATTCCCCAGGTGGGGCAGTCTCTGGATGGCCTTTTCTTCAGTCTCTGTTCCACTCTTTGTCCCCGATTTCCTTTAGACAGGAGCAATTCTGGGTTAAAATTTTGGAGTTGGGTGGGTGGCTCCATCCTTCAACTGGTTAATTCTTATAATAGTACTGAATGTTTATTGACTGGTAATTATAACAACTACTACTTATTGAGTTTGAACTACTCTCAGGAAACCCTGCTAGACATTTTACATTTGTTTTCTATTATTCTTGTTAGCCTTAAAATGTTTTTACAGAAGAGAGAACTAGAAACTAAAAGTAGCTCCTTGAATTAGGCAAAGCAGTTAGGAAACCAACTGCTTGGACCTAGATCTGAGTGCAGCAATATTTCCCCATACATATGATGCAAAGCTATTTTTCTTAATATTAATTTTGAGGTTGATAATATAAATAATTAACTCAGTTCTTTTCTATATGACATACATGATACTATAAAAGAAATTCTAATTCTATCTTTTTTCTAAGCTCAAACTTCTCTTATTTACCACAAATGAAAATGCATTAGGTAAGCCTGAGACTTAGTGTATTATCCCACAGACATGGCCATGTCTGGAGACAGAATAAAACTGTCTTGTGTCTAAGCTACTTTGTCCTTTCCCAGGGGAACATTCTCCAAAGATATCAGTGGAGATCAAGACTATATTCCTCAGCTTCTACAGACGCCTGAGCAGTGAGGGTCAGAAGGGCATGGGCAACAAAATGTTCAGACTTTGAAGAAATGTTGACCTGTGCATCTGCCAGAGGTTGTATGTTAAATTATGTCCTGAAAGGTATAAGGGACACCTATTCCAGAAGTTGCAAATACAAATCTAGGACCCATAACTCTGAAACCAGTCAGAAGCCCCATCCATTGAATGGCTACGGTCGTTTCATACCACATGGTACATTTGAATTCTAATTTTTTTTTTCTCATTAAAATTTCTACAACTACGTCAGTTGGTGTTTTTAAAGGAGCTGTATTTCTCTAGCAGTTTCTTTCTTTGTTTAGCAAAGTTTAAAACTAATTTGTTTGTTATGACTTTATTATGAAGTATATGCTCTAATATTATTTCCATTTAGTATAGCAGTTACAAACTTTATAGCATCATGCCTATTTATGTACGGGTCAACTGGTTTGTAGTAGGTTAGGGAACAACTCATATACTGAATCAAGGATATTTCAAACGAAGGAAGTTTGTAAATATAATGATAGTAACTTGTTGAAAGACACAGAAGAAAATACAAAACAGCTCCTAAAACTGAAGCTAGAGAGCAAGATGAGCAATGATATCAAGCAGAGTATTAGATCACAACTCAACACAGAAAATAACCCCTACAAAATATCTAGAGTACTATAAATCCTTCATCAAATCCAAATGCTAGGAGTGTAAATCTCACAGAAAGTTTCCAAGTGGTTTATTTAGTTTGAATTATACAACTGTTCAAGAAGTGTAGACCAACAACCCATTCCTCCCTGCCCTTCATGCTACAGTATGGACTGTGCTTGCTTCCAAAGACAACAGATGGAGTCAGTTGTACAAAAACAGCATGACTAGTGGAATTAGATATTGTCTTGACAAGATGATCAAGGTCAGCAGTGTGAATAAGTTTCTTATCCTTGATGTGATGTGTGTGGGTAATACTTCACTTCTGTATCCTTTTAAAAAAATATCTATAATCCCATTTGAAAATGAGAAAAGCCACTGGACAAACTCAAGTTGAAGACATTCCACAAAATATTCAACAATGGACCATAAATAACAGCATAAGAAATTGACAATAAGGATATTTTGGACAAGCAATATAACAATTTTATGAAAACAAAACTACCCAAAAATAGAAATGAGAAAAAATAAAGGAAATTAATATAAATACTAGGATACTAGAGATGTATGTTTCAAGATATTTAAAAAATACCATATTAGTTCATACTGTTTTTCCACTTAAAGGTTGCAAACCCCTTCAGTTCCTTGGGTAATTTCTCTAGCTCCTCCATTGGGGTCTCTGTGTTCTATCCTATAGATGACTGTGGGCATCCACTTCTATATTTGCCAGGCACTGGCATAGCCTCACAAGAGATAGCAATATCAGTGTCCTTTCAGCAAGTTCTTGCTGGTATATGCAATAGTGTCTGCATTTGGTGGCTAATTCGGGATAGCATTTGAAATGTAAATGAAGAAAATATCTAATAAAATAATTTTTAAAAAGGAGAAGAAAAAAAATACCAGATGCGTTTTTTGTTATTTGTGAAGGCTTTTTAATGGATGCATGATTGTTTTATCACTAAGTGTATATTACAAGATTTCATCACTCATCCTATTGAGTACAAGAGATGGATGCTTATAGTGTAATGAAAGTCAAAGGACATGCAGCTCCTTGCCTTCTATAACATAAAATCTCAATATACATTTCTCTATCCATGAAGTGGGATTTTAAGTTACTTTTGCTGTGAATTATGGTAGTTATCATTTCATTCCTGTTTATGTGTACTAACAACATCAGAACAAGTAAAAGACTTTTAAAACATGAAAGTATTTTAAACCACGATAACCATATCAGTAAGGATCAATAAATATTGTAGATTTGTCAGTTGACATGATAACTCATTCAGTGAAATGGTCTCTCAGTTTATCCTGGAGGACTTTTGGAAAAAGTCCATCTAAACACAGTGATCGGAGAGTATGATCAGGAACACATGACTTGAATGGAATTGATATGAAAGAAAACTGAGTTGATCAATGGTACTAACCTTCCTACAGACTTCCTAGCCATAACATGAAGGAAGGGAGGTCTGAGAAGAAGAATCTGTCAGTACTTCCCCAGGAGTCCCCAGGAGCGCCTTGGGCTGTCATAGCCTGATGTCATTAACTACTAAGTTCATTCAACTAATGAACTCTCCTTGCTCTGATTAATTTTATTTCCCATGTAGATTCTTTTTTACTGAAAGAAGCACACTCTTGGGTCACTTCGCTCGTTATAGTTCTCATGGTACGTTTGTAAATTTGCATTCTAGTTCACTCACTGGATTCTTGGGGATTTGAATAACCTAGTTTTATTTGTGAAACGCTCTGCTACCTTATTACCATCTTCACGTAGTAGCCTTGAAATTGAAATTGGTGATTAATTCACATGTGTGCATAGTGGAAAGCCACACAGGGCACACATTTTTTTTTTCTCAGACATGGTGTTGCAGAGAATTGGTTATTGCTATTGCTGTTAAGTCTCTTTGTTAATGTAATGTTGCTTTGTATCTCTATTGTTAAGGTAAACCAGCCTAACAACAACAACAACAACAACAACAACAACAACAACACCCTTCTATATTAGAGAATTATATGAATCAAGGTTTCTGTCATTGCCCTCTGATAGACTGCATCTCTGTCTGAACTGCCTGCGGCTTATTTCTTCCTGATACTTTTGTTTCCAGTTTCTTTTTTTCATCCTCAGTTCCAACCAGAAGCTGTTGGATTCTAAACACACAGGACAGCTTTAATGAGTAGATGAGCTGCTTTATAGGTATCTCTTAATTCATCATTGAAATGAGACACTTCTAAACTGAAGTGCAAAAAGTTATTTAAGCAGCAGGTTTAGCAGCTGTGATAAATGGTGTGTGTGATTTAAATTTGAGTAGATTTGTGTTTAATTGGAAAAATTGGCCACTACATGAAACTTTGACTGCAAAGATGAAGGCAGCCTTGAAAGACTGCCAAAGGTACAAAAACGTGAGAGAGCCACACAGGTTAATATTTCATGAGTCAGCCAGTGTTTCACAAAGCAGGAATATAGAAAATATGTCCCAAGACCATGTTCATCAGAATGAGCTGAGCATCCCTTAAATTTTACATCCCTTGGCTTCAGAGGATTTCTACTGGATTTCAGAATTCACACAAGAGAAGTCCAGAGTTCACAGATTTAGCAAGGATCATGGGTGATTCTTATACATTGCTTTACAAATGAAAGAAGTGTGTTGTTAACAAAGTAATGACAGATTTTATTCACATTGATCATGACTATCTCAATCTAGAATTTGAAATATATTTGGGGAGAAAAAAGAATAATATGATATGATGCTCGCATATTATGTTAATGTACACCTTGTTAACCAATGTTTACAGTAACCACTTTTTATACTATTTATTATAAATTAAGCACTCTACTCTGCATTTTAAATAACTGGTATGGAGACACAGTGTGGAGCAGAGACTGAAGGAAAGGCCATCTAGACACTGCTCCACCTGGGGATCAATCCCATATACAGTCACCAAACGCAGACAGTATTGTGGATGGCCACAAGTGCATGCTCACAGGAGCCTGATATAGCTGTCTCCTGAGAGGTTCTGCCAGAGCCTGACATATACAGAGGCAGATGCTCACAGCCAACTGTTGAACTGATCACAGGGTCCCTAGTGGAAGAGTTAGAGAAAGAACTGAAGGAGCTGAAGGGGTTTGCAACCCCATAGGAACAACAATATCAACCAAACAGAGCTCCCAAGGTCTAAACCACCAACCAAGTAGTACACATGGAGACCCATGGCTCCAGTCATATATGCGGCAGAGGATGACCTTGTCGGGCATCAATGGGAGAAGAGGCTCTTTGTCCCGTGAAGGTTTGATGCCCCAGTGTAGGGAAATGGTAGGGCAGGGAGGCAGAAGTGTGTATGTGGGTAGGGGCACACCCGCATATAATCGGGAAGAGGAGGCATGAGATAGGGGGTTTCTGGAGGGTAAATCAGGAAAGAGGATAACATTTGAAATGTAAATAAATAAAATACCCAATAAAAGCCGGGCGTGGTGGTGCATGCCTTTAATCCCAGCATTTGGGAGGCAGAGGCAGGTGGATTTCTGAGTTCGAGTCATGGTTAACAGAGTGGGTTACAGGACAGCCAGGGCTACACAGAGAACCCCTGCCTCAGAAAAAAAAAATCCAATAAAAAATAACTGGCGATATAATTATATAAACCCCTTGATACATTTTATTCACTATGCATGCAAGTAACTATGCCATGGTGTCTCTGTCTCTGACTCACAGCAATGCAACCAATTGCTATCTCTGCCTTCACTTGATGGAATCCTTCTGTTTGAGGTTATTTTTCTTATAAAAATAAGATTATATTCAACACATATCAGAATAAAGCTCCAACAAGCTTAATCTCATTGATAAGTAGTTTGATCTGTTAATTTTCCCAGACACGCACATGATAAAACATTTGCTTCATTTTTTAATTCACAATTTTCAGTCCTTGGACCACTTCTATGAATCTTGATGCATATTTGTTTGCATTTTCCAAAAAATACTTGTTCTAATACAGAACAGAACTAATTCAGTAAAAAATACTGGGTTATTTTACATCCCCTGTAGTTCTAAATGAGTAGAATCCAGCCAACAACTAAACCACTGGATATAGAAATGAAGAAGATTTTTATGTGTCCACCAAAGGAGTAGAGCTTTATGTCATAAAATATGAAATATGACATTACCCAGGTAACTTGGAATATAGTCTATGAGATTTCTTAACCTCTCATTGCATACTTAAGAAGTGGGGGACTGACGGACAGGGGACTGAGCTGGTGGGACAAGACTGGAATGCAAATAAATAAAAATATTAAAGAATAAAAGCATTTAGTCCAGAGAAGAGAGAGATATTTGTAAAGCTCCTGTATTTCACCATGTAAAGAATGAAAGTTAAACTTTTTTAACTAAAAATATAAAAATACTCAAGAGGGTGGACCCACCTTGACGTCCAGGTCACAGTGCAAAGGTCTCCCTGCCCTGTACAGAACATCGGACTCTTAAGAACACTGAAACCATCACATCACAAAGAAAAGAGGACAATAGCCATTCAGTTGCATAGCTAGAATGCTTAGTAATTTCATAATTTTGAATTATAATGTGAATAAGAACATTATTAGCTTGAAGAAACAAGTCCATTTGATTATGGCTGAATAAATTTTGAGTACATAAAAGAAGACTGAGAGAATGTTCCTAAATGCAGACAGAGTTTTGTCAGCTAAATTTCCTGCCTCCAACTTCATTTACAATCAATAAAAATGATTTCTACATTTTATATAACTACATAAATTAATTTTATTAACATTTTTATTTTCACCATAAGAAAAATTTTCACCACAAAGGAACCAAGTGTTATTTACTTAGATGAAAGGAAAAGCTAGAGATTATTAAGCCCCAATTAAAAAAAAAGTTATTAGAATATTTACTGTGCTTTCAAGTAACAAGATAGTTTAGGGTAGTGGTTCTCGACCTGTGGGTCTTGACCCTTTGCGTGTGCATGTGTGTGTGTGTGTGTGTGTGTGTGTGTGTGTGTGTGTGTGTGTGTATTGGGAGGTGGTGAATGACCCGTTCATAAGCGTTGCTTAAGACCACAGGAAAACAAAGATATCAATATTACAGTTCAAAATCATAGCAGAATTACAGTTACGAAGTAACAACAAAAATAATTTTATGGTTGAGGGGTCACCACAACATGAGGATCATGTTAAAGGGTCACAGCATTAGGAAGGTTGAGAACCACTTGTTTAAGGGGAGAGAGAAGTAAACCTTTTCCTGATTACATGTTTTCATTCCCTGACTAAATATGTTTAATTTTGAGAAGTTGGGCTTTACAAAATAAGGTTAAAAGAAATAAAATATTTCCAGGATATTAAACTGGTGTTATGTTCTCTTTAATTCTGAATAATCAGTTTAACCTCTTTATTTATGTATTTAAATTTAAATATCAAAAGGCTAAAACCTACTTCCCAGGAGTATTCATTGTATGGGAAAACACTTTAAGTTATTAGAAATAGGAAAATGAGATTGATTTCATTGTTAGTATTAGTATGAATTACAATGTAGCAAAAGTCAATTTCAATATTAAAAGAAAATGGGTGGACCCATAATAAGTCTTGGCCCATGGATCAGAATGTATGAGTACAGTGCAGGAAAATAAAAAGAAATATATATTGGAAAAATTCCACAAAACGTTATCATGTTCAAGGCTAGAGAGACTGCTCAACTGTTAAGAACACTTATTCTTTGGAAGAGCCAGTTCTATTCCCTGCACCTGCATAGTAACTAACAGCTCTTTGAAACTCCTGCTGGAGGTGAGCCAACGGTCTCCTCTGGCCTCTGGGAGCACCAGACATGCATGATGCAAAGAGGCTCATGCAGGCAAAGCACTGACACACATAAAGATAGAAAAATGTTCAAAATTTTAAAATTCTAAAAATTCTTGAGAGATAGAAAGTTTTTTATATTTTCTATTTTGTTTGCATAAAATGATTATATTCTGTTTTTTATACTTACTATCCATTCATTTGTGTGTGTGCATGTGCGCGCGACCGTGTGTGTGCTTGTGTGTGTGTGTGTGTGTGTGTGTGTGTGTGTGTGTGTTTGATATGCATGAGTACACAGAGGCCATAGAGGCCATAGCATGATGATGGATCTTTTATACAATTGCTTTTCACCAAATTGCTTTGACATCGTGTCTTTCCTGAGACTGGATGGCCTATCTTCTCATCTATGCTGGGTAATTGACAAGCCCAGTGTCTTCCTTTTGCTATCGTCTCCTCCATTCATTGCCTGACAGTACAGCTTGAGAACTCATACACAGGTCTTTGTATTTGTGCAGCAAGTGTTCATATGTAATGAATGTATTATTTACAAGCCATTTTTGTTTTAGTTTTCTTCTTTCAATAATAATGCTTAATTTCTTTTTATTAAAAATTTACAAAAGAATGAACTTCATGACATACAAAAAAACAAAGTACAACAATATATATGTATAAACTTTTACTAGAGTAAATTCGTAGAGCTAAAATTAGTTTCTTAAAGAAAAGTTTGTAGATTTTTTTATAAGTGGCTAAGAAAATAAAATGTTCTCCATGTGGCATAAGAAAATGTTGCCAAAGTTCTTACCAGCACAGTGTCTGAAAAACTAGTCTGAGAACATAATCATTAATATTTAACATAATACTTAGAAGTTATTGCAAATTATGTGAACAAAAAAGCATTTTTATTTTGGGTATGTTTACACAATTGTTACCGTGTTACTAAGTACTATTAATAATGCTTAGTTGTGCAAATTTATTTCTAAACAATAGATATTTTATATTTGAGAATTAACATTTATACAACTATATGAGTTATCTATTTAGAAGCACAATTTTACACAGGGGAAGGCCAGGGCCAAGTAGTAGGAGTGGTTGGGTAGGGGAGCAGGGGCAGGGGGGTGGTGGTATAGGGAACTTTTGGGATAGCATTTGAAATGTAAATAAAGAAAATAATAATTAAAAAAAGAAGTACAATTTTATAAATTAAAATCCCTGTAAATGTCTTTCCATGTTTGTCACTGCCATTTAAGTGTTTTAATAATTCTGAACCTAAATATAAGAAAAGCAGCTGCTATTTAAAAATCATTAGAATAATATTATAAGTGAAAATTGAATATATCTAGTATCAATATGTAAGCATCATATACTATCCACTGTGAGAGGGATCATCTTAATTGACATAATTGATATGGGGACCTATCATGACTGCCCTGTGAAAGACGCAACAAGCAACTGAAAGAGTCAGATGCAGATCTTTGCACCCAACCAATGGACAGAAGCTGACCCCTGTGGTTAAATTAGAGAAATGCTGGAAGAAGTTGAGGAGGAGGGCAACCCTGTAGGAGGACCAGCAGTCTCAATTAACCTGGACCCCCGAGATCTCTCAGACACAGGAACACCAACCAGGCAGCATACACCAGCTGATATGAGGCCCCCAACACACATACAGCAGAGGACTGCCTGGTCTGGGTTTAGTCAGAGAAGATGCAACTAACTCTCAAGACACTGGAGACCTCAGGGAGCTTAGAAGTCTGGTGGGGTGGGGTGGGGTAGGAACATCCCCATAGAGACAGGAGGGCAGGGAGGAGGTATGGGATGTGGAACAGTCGCAGGGTGGACTGAAAGGGAAATAAAATCTGGAGTTTAAAATGAATGAATGAATGAATGAATGAATGAATGAATAAATAAATAAATAAATAAATAAATAAATAAATAAATAAAAGATATAAAAGAATATTCAATATGAATGCGGACATCAACCATTCTCTGGTTTTGTATCCTGTACCTTGTGAGAGGCCAGCAAACTAGTTAAGCACTAAGCATGTATTTATTTTTTCCAATTTTTTATTAGATATTTTCTTCATTTACATTTCAAATGTTATCCCGAACGTCCCCTATCCCCTCCCCCCGACCCTGCTCCCCTACCCACCCACTCCCACTTCTTGGACCTGGCCTTCCCCTGTACTGGGGCATATAAAGTATGCAAGACATAGATGGGGTGAAGGAAAGGTTTCAACTTGATAGGCCTTTGCAATAATAACTATACTAGGTGTAGAATCGTTACATATTTCCATTCAAAAAATAATTCAATGAATTCATTAGTAAAACTTTAAAATCCATAAGCCATAACAACTATGAATACATTCATAACATAAATGAGTATTTCCATGTACATTTACATATTTATGATCAGTATATATTTTCATTAAAATGTAATGTTTGTTTTTATTTATATATTGATTTATTTATTACTTCCTCTAGTAATTATTTGTCAATGTAGATTAAATTTTAACTATATTAGTATCTAAGGACTCTACATATTAACTGAAAATTTGTACTTTTGATACATACGTATAGTAGATTGATTAAGTGAGGTTGAATATGTTTCCGAACATGTTTAACATTTAATTATGGGGAAGTCTCAGTATTTTGAAATCTACAATGTATAATTGTTATGGCAACTTGATAAAGACATCTGCTTCACTGAGACGATCTCTGAATGTCATGAAGTCTGGGAGATCTTTCAGATTCGAAATGTTAAGCATTGTAACATTTTGCACAAATACACTTTTCTCTTATTATTTGTATTTTGATTTTCTCATGTCAGAAGGGGCAGACATGTCTCCTGAGATTAAATTTAGGTTACGCCAGTGTAGTGTTCCCTGAGCCTTGGGAAGATGATTTCAGATGCAGACACTGCATTTAGGACTGCGAATTCTGCTGTTGCTGGCTCCTTTTACTTTTGAAAGTTCTGAGTCTTTGTATTTAATGTCATTCACTGTGAAAGGAAGCTTCTATGAAGAGAACCTAGGGCTTAGAATTAGCACAAACTACAGATAGCAAGCCAGCCATGCCTATTCTAAAACAGTCTATAATACCTAGTTTATCTGACTATCTCTATTTCAACCCAGTCCTTAGAGGGAGAGATTAATGTTGAAATAATATCAGAAGAGTCTTATCAAAAAATAAAAAGTAGAAGATTCAAGTTATGTTTATAGACTTACCTCATCCAGTGAGGACATTAATAATTAGAGAAGTAGAAAACAGAAGGGAAGGAGTTGAAGTTGTGCAGTGTTTCAAACACTCAGGCAAAGTGATTTTCGTGAGAAGCAAGGAACAGGACAGGACCAGTGTTGCATTTTAGAAGAATCCAAAAAGCAAGGGGTGCTTATGAATCAGTAACACAGCTGCCTCACAAGAGGCCCAGGCATGGAAAGTTGCCATACTTAGGTTGCAATATATATTGTGTATCTTCTAAGTTTTGAGAAACAAAAGCTGATGCTGTCCTTGCTGTGTTGTAGCCTCTATGGCTTGGTGTCCCGAACCACGCAAAGTGACAGCAACCGAATACTTGACCTCGTTTCAATGATCTCCTGCTGTACAAGTCTCTCCCTGGAATTTAACAAAATGGTCAGCTTGGGAAAGGTAGGGAGGTAACTAATACTTGAGACATTATCAATTTCTTGAATAAAAAAGTATTTCTTCTATTCCTAGTATGATCTAACATATGTAGTAATGAATGTTTGATAAATGCAGGTTGATGTTATACAGTGTGCACAGAGTTGGAAAAAGTGGGGGATGTAAACAGGCAGGAGGCTTGATCCCCACATAAAAATGTGATAAGAATTCAGAAGCATTCCTTGAAAAAGTAAAAGTTCTTAGCTCTTTAGAACTTCCTAAATGATGCTTAATTGTAAACATAATTTTATAATTTTATATCTTTATTTCACTGCGGGGGATGGCTTGTTTTTTCTTCTTTTTTTTTTCTGCTGCCACAAACTTTTATTACATATTTTCTTTATTTACATTTCAAATGCTATCCCGAAAGTTCCCTATACCCTTCCCCCACCCTTCTCCCCTACCTACCCACTCCCACTTCTTGGCCCTGGCCTTCCCCTGTACAGGGTCATATAAAGTTTGCAAGACCAAGGGGCCTTTCTTCCCAATGATGGCCGACTAGGCCATCTTCTGCTACATATGCAGCTGGAGACATGAGCTCTAGGGGGTACTGGTTAGTTCATATTGTTGTTCCACCTATAGGGTTGCAGACTCCTTCAGCTCCTTGGATACTTTCTCTAGCTCCTTCATTGGGGTCCTTTTGTTAAATCCAATAGATGACTGTGAGCATCCACTTCTGTATTTGCCAGGCACTGGCATAGCCTCACACAAGACAGTTAAATCAGGCTTGTTTCTTCTTAAAAGTCATGATAAAATATTTATGACTTTTACTATTTATATATTAGCCCAGAGATTGTAGAATGAGACCAGGGGTCAATTGCAAAATTTGATAACTGTCAATGTTTTAGAATTCTTAGTCTAATCAATAAATATACCTGTTATCCAATGTTCATTTGCTTTATCTTCATATTACCTTTGTTCTTTTTTTTTTCCATCACAAATTTGAATCTTGCAGAGCTTTGATTTTAGTGACCAAAAGAATGTAGTTCATTGAATTCATGACTAACACCTGAAACTGCTTTTTGTCTTCGACGGGCATAAATTGTTATAATTTCTTTAAGAACTTCTCTGAGGGGATGTTCAGAGACATCCCCTTATACACAAAATAAGTTAGCTATTTTCTGTGTCAAGCTAGTAATAAAAGTTACACTCATGAGCTGGAGTCCCTTATAACTCCAGACCTATAAATTATCAAACTTCCTGGTCTACCTTGAAAGTATATATTCAATTAGATATTTTAGTAAATAATAGTACAGGGCAGAGAGGCAGCTAAAAATCTGGGTTGTGTGAACAATCCATAGGATGTTTTTGCAGCTCTGATAGTCAAACTTGAAAGATAAGAAGACCTTGTTTCTTTCATATTACTGCTGCTCTTAAAAATATTTTCAACCTAATTATGTCATCATTGTCTATTATTTATCAGATAAATTAAAATATATCTTTTTCTCACTTTTAAAATATGAAATATTTTCTTTTATGAGATTTTCTTTTATAGAGTACACAGTAGAGTCCATTTTACCAATGAAAAGCAATCAACATGCTAGTTTACATTTGACTTAATATCCCATGTGTGTAGGCCTAGTAAAATCAAGGTAAATGGAAGTGAATGCTCTGCTTTAACTGAAAAGAGTTGTCATGTATCACATTCTGATAAAACTCCAAGTTCACAGTTATCTCTTCAGTGAGCAGCTATTAACTGTCTCAAGGGAAGGTTGTTTTAACAAACCTCTCATTGCCTAAATTGGAGAGGTTCTTTGGCTTTTTTTTATGACAGGGCTCAAGGATTTCTAATTAAAGCTCAAATTCAAGAAAAAGACTTCCCCAATGACTTGCTGCCCTTTTATGTCTAAGAAAAGTGGCTCATTACAGGTCTAGAGACTTCCCTGGAAGTAGAGTCATCCTGCAGGTGGCAAGAAAAAATTCAGGTAAAGAATGAAGGGTCCCTGCTTCCTGTGTCTGCAAAATAATTGATAGGATTTGGTGCAATAGTTCAGAGGACAGAAACACCCACTGCATCCTCAGAGCGCCACAGAGTTCTCTGGGGACTATGTCAGTGGGCTGTCCTCTGCTGGCCGCAAGTGTTTACCCAGCGTTTCAAAACCATCTAAGACAGAAAGGAATCAGCTCAGTTCTCAAGAACCAGAATTTAAGCCAAAGTGGCTTATTTAGAAAGTGTCGATATCTGTTTATCTCTATATATACCTCTCTGTCTCTCTGTCTCTGTCTCTGTCTCTCTGTCTCTCTGTCTCTCTCTCTCTCTCTCTCTCTCTCTCTCCCCTCTGTGTGTGTGTGTATGATAGTGTAATATACATAAAACAATATTGGTGCAATGTCTTTGATAGCTGACTAGTCATAAACCCTTTTAGTCACTTATAACTCACCCGAACTGTAAGGTGGTTTTCCTCATCTTTAAATCCCACCAACAAAGTCAACAAGCAGAGAATAGTTGCTTATTGTGTAGCACAGGTATTAATTAAGTTTTATAAAGTGTTAAGCAGGCTCTCCATGTGCTCTGCATTTTTTGTAACCATTTAATTTGTTTACATTCAAATGATATCTCCCATCCTGGTTAGCCCTCCACTACCCCCCTATCCTATCTTCCATCCCCTTTGCCTCTATGAGGATGGTCCTCTACCCACTTACCCACTCTCGCATCACCGCTCTAGCAGCCTCCTATGCTGGGACATCGAGTCTCCACAAGACCAGGGCATTGATGTCAGATAAGGCAATTGTCTGCTACATATGTATCTGGAGTTAAGGATCCCTCCATGTATACACTTTGGTCTGTGGTTTAGTCCCTGGGAGCTCTGGGTAGCCCAGTTAGTTGAGATTGTTTTTCCTATGGGGTTGCAGTCCCCTTTAGCTCCTTTAGTTCATCCACTAGCTCTCCCAATGGGTTCCCCAGACCAAAGTGTTGATGTTTCAATCCTACATAAAAGGGGAACAAAATAATCACAGGAGGTAGAGGGAAAGAAAGAACTGGGATAGAGAGAGGAGCAGGATGGAAAAAGAGGGAGGACCAGGTATGGGAAGAGACAGTAGAGAAGTACAGAGGGTCAGGATATTGAATAGAAGTATTTAACAGTGAGAGATGGGGAACTATGGGAACATACTAGGAAGTCTCAGAAGTTAAGAAATTGAGAGGCTTCCATGACCCAAATGGGGTAACATTAGTCAAAATACTCAACACAGGGGAGACAGAACCTGTAGAGACCACCTCCAGTACATAGGCATAGCCCCCAGTTGAGGGACCACCCACCCATCTCAAAATTTTTAACCCAGAATTGTTCCTGTCTGGAGCAAAGACAGGGACAAAACAATGGAGAAAAGACTGAAGGAAAGGCCATCCAGAGACTGACCCTCCCTGGGATCCATCCCATCTGCAGACAGCAAACCCCAACATTATTGCTGATGTCAAAAAGCACTTGCCTGGTATGGCTGCTCTCTGAGAGGTTTTGCCAGGCCCTGACTAATACAGATGCAGCTACTCACAGTCAACCATTGAAGCTTTTTTTTGCTGAATATCCCTACATTCTTCAAAAAAAAATGTCTTCAACTTGTGTTTTGGGAATGCTCTCAAAGTCAGTTTATCATGGCCTATAGTAAGAAAGCATGAATTCACCTACCATTAAAGCAATTCTTTTCCCCTTAGCAAATGTAACCTTCCAACTAACTTTCCTTCTTTCTCAATACAGAGATTTCAGTTTTGTCTTTGAAGTCTGGATATCTTTCTGCTTACAGTATCTTTAAACGCTGGCTTAATATTAAATATTTGAGGAATCAGTATCAAATCTGCTGATGATAGGAAATACTACAAAGTAAATTTGTTTCTCTCTATGAAGGAAAAAAGAAAAAACACAGTGTATGCATTTTCTTTTGCCTCATTCTCTCCACAATAAAGAGAACCTGCTAACCAGAAAAAAAAAATCATATTCGTCTTTATTGTGAATACACAGATTTTTTTTGCTTTGAATTTTGCATACAAAGTTACCATTTCTTTTATTCAGATTCTCTCATATGCTTGTAAAATGAAGCTTGAATAATGCATGTTGGTTAAATTCAGACATTGAGGCTGAGATGTGCCGTTATCTGACAAACATGAAAATGTCTCTAGCCCAAACTAGACTAGTCAGCAGGAATACTAGCTGGATTACCACAACCTTACCAAGCTCAAAGTTTTAATAGCATATATAAATATTTTAAATTATGTTCATTCATCTGGCACTATGTTCAATGACAATCATAGTTACCGTATTACATGTATTTCAATAAATAATAAGTGGCCCATACATTAGTATATATTATCATCGGTTAAAACAACGTTGTTCTTGAATTCAGGAGAAGAGATCTGTTCAAATTTAGCTAGAAAGGGAGGAATAATGACATAGGATATTGATTTTAAGAGGAACAGAAACATTCGATGAATATAAAGGAATTGTGTTTCAGAGAAATAACATTTATACAGGAATTACAAAATTTTATCTTTTGGACTCCTGAGCAGAGAACATTAAAAAATAGGTTATTTTGTATTCATAGGTTATTTACCTACGCATATATCTGTGCACCATGTGATGGAGTACTAATAAAAGCAAAAGTTGAAACAGGAGTTACTGATAGCTGTGTGCTACCATGTGAGTCCTGGGAATGAAACTTAAGTCCTCTGGAACCGGAGCCATTGCCCTTAGCCACTGAACCATCTCTCCAGCCCCAAAGCCAAGCATTTTTTTAATTAGATATTTTCTTTATTTACATTTCAAATGTTATCCCCTTTCCTTGCCAAATCAAACAACACCACTGCTGAAACAGTGGGAATTCACTGGGTGTTTCAGGAATATCATGCTTTAGCTGCCTGTTGGCTTTGGCTTTTGCTTTGGATCCTATTCCTATTTTTAATAAAACATAATTGAAGTTGCTTTTTTTTTTTTTTTAGTTTTTTGAAACAGTGTTTCTTCTCTGTGTAGCCCTGGCTGTCCTGGAACTCACTCTGTAGACCAGGCTGGCCTCGAACTCAGAAACCTGCTTGCCTCTGCCTGCCAAGTGCTGGGATTAAAGGCATGTGCCGCCACGCATGGCTGAAGTTGCTATTTTTATTATGATCATTTCTAAACACTTTAACCTTGGCTAAGATTTTTCTTGCTTAGAACTGAACTGAATGAATAGCATTCTGTTATTAAATAGCACTTTCTTTTACTCCATGGTGATATCAATAGCAGCCTTAGGGAGGGAACGGTGTAAAAACAGAGGAAATCACATATTTTGTGTGTCTCATCATCAGACATAGAGATACCGAAATAACTGTCAATTATAAACCGTTATCCCTACTTAAACCCTAGATGTATTGGCCCCATATTTACGAATATAGTTGTATGAACGCCTCTTTATCACATATGAGCAACTGTGTGGCTAAGTACATCTGTACAAGCATGGAAATTTTACTGCATGTTCAACCTGGCACAAAGCACATACTTGAACTTCTACAAAGGAAGACTTACTCCACTCTACTACATCAGTGGGAAAACATCGCAGCCTAATAGCAGGGGATTAAAGCTTTAAACAATATATTAATTTTCCTCTGCAAATCATTATTTACACATATATTATCTCACTTAGGTTTTTGTAGGAAATATCAAGAGAGTGCAGAGAGTGTCATCTTAAGTTCTCCTGGGAAGTGTGTGTGTGTGTGTGTGTGTGTGTGTGTGTGTGTGTGTTGGCATAACTCATGAGTTACAGCAGTAATAATTTAAACAAAGATGGTGTTTTGGCTTTGTGTTTGGCTTTTATCTCGAAGTCCAGACTTCCTGATTCTTCTGATATTGGATTGTCTTATCAGTGAGAGTTAATAATCATTCATCTGAGAAAAAGGTATACCCTTTTGTTTTAGGATAAAATGTTCTGTAAA
>NC_034593.1:128586661-128591205 GCF_900095145.1 Mus pahari | reverse complement strand
AATCCGCCTGCCTCTGCCTCCCGAGTGCTGGTATTAAAGGCGTGCGCCACCACGCCCGGCTAATAAAAACTTTTTGTTTATAGTTGAAAAAAATCATTCATCTGATTTGATCGCTCATCAAGATGTATTAATGTTCCCATTATCTATGATCTAAGTTAAGCAGAGTAAGAGGAAAAAAAGAAGTGATTGTGTTGGAGAGAATAAGCATGTTAGGGAGAGGAAAAGGATTCTGTAAAAAAAAAATGTCATATGCCACTAAAGTAGATAATTTAAAACTATATAACTATATAAACACATATATAATAGCACATATAGCTAATATAACTATATGGCTATATATATCATATATATGATATAAAACCACATATATTATGACTATAATATATACATATATAGTTACATAAAACATATAACTCTATATATCCTTATAATCATATAATTTTATATTTAATATTACATAGTATTATATTATATATTTTATATGCATAAACATGTATATATAATATATCATATATATGTATGTGTAACTATATATATAGTTATATAAATAATGTAAAAGCATGCATATATATTTATACAGAATTCAGGTTACCACTTAAAATTTTGTAATAGAAAATGCTTTATTATTTTCTATAAGAGAACAAAGCCATTTCCTTTAAATCAATGAACCACTTCAATATACATTGCCTGAATTGTTTTACTAGCAAGTGGAGATACTCTGTCTTTCTGTTCCCTACTTTGTTTTCTGTACTAGTGAAGCTTTAGGTTAACCAGCAGCCCGCCAGACAGGAGGAAAAGATTGTTCCACCTTTGACTCTTCTCTGAACGTACTGAACTTGATTGGCAATTACTTCAATCATTCAGTACAAGAAAATGAAGACTGATACAAAATGCCGAGTTTAATACGCATAAGTGGAAAAGTTGTAGTTATCTGATAACTGGTAATAAATGGCTACATGAAAACAGAAATCGATAAAGCAGTTAGAAATGTACTTGGCTCAAGCTCTATTACTAGGCTTTGGTTCTTGGGATATCTAATGATGCTCTAAATCATTGTGTTATTGTCTATATCCAAACACCAATCACAGTGCCCCCTCTGAATCCTAGTATTGTGTATCATTGTCTCTGCTTTTTGAGCCTCTATGAATTCTCATTTACTGGGCACACCTAATAGTTTAAACGTAGTGTTCCATATACTGTAACTAACAGAATTATCAAAATCAATATTCTCAGTATCTCTTTGAGGTCAGACAGATAAGTTGATGTTACGCAAGCTGTTTAATATTCAAAATGTCTGTGATTCTAAATCGCAGAGCCATTTTAGAGCTAGAATTAGAACTTAGATTTATCTTCTATTAAGCCTGTGGCTGAGATGACTGACTCTTCACCAACCTCCACATCCATGTATTAATCAGTGTTTCACGTGGATAAATAGTTTGGCTATGTTCTTTGCTGTTGGAAGAATTCAAACATGTTTCTCCACAGTAGACAAAGTGGAACACTTCTGGCAAACGACCATAAAGGTAATGAAGGTGTCCTTTACCCCTTTTCCTTGTCACCGCCCCTCTAAGCAATACGGTTATGGTGAGAGTAACAACCATAATGCATTAGGATCTGAAAGATCAAAGCTGTGTGTTCAGAGAAGGAGAAGTCAAAAACAGGTTCGGAACACTGTCACAAATTTCCCCAGTACCATCCATGTCCTATAAACAGTGGACTGCCTACACAGATTTGTACTACAAGTGTTTATCCTTTGAGAGTTCCATATATAAATACTATATTTTGATAAGATTCAGAGCCTCCATCCCTCTTCTCCAATTTGTTCCCTAACATTCTGTCACTTTGTCCTCACAACCTCATGTACACTATTTATAAAATTCACAGATTACTGAATACCTTTGACAGGACCAGAGGGTGATGTGCATACTACAGGGTGGACAAGTCACTAGTGTACACAGCTACACACAGATTTTGGAACAGAGCACTTTAAATAGTGCTCATTTCAGAATAACCTGCATTTATCCTGACCAACACAGGGATCCACACTTTAAAATTTCATAGGAAAGCAAGCCCAGGCAGGGATCACCTTTGAGAGTCGACAGAAATAATTTGAGCTTCGCTTGGCAGTTTCACATAAAGAGAAGAAAAGGAGAAAATAACGTTCATGATTATTTAAAAAAAATGTTGTATGAGACTAAGTGGATTAGTTCACCTCTGAGAAGTGAGAGGTTAAAATATAACATGAAGCATTCCCATGATTTTCACATAAAAATAGTAACATGTATAGAGTATGGAGATCCTGGGTACAGTATACCCAGAAGTAGAGGAAACAGAAAAAGAAACTAGAAATAGGAGTAGAAGTGAAAGGTCAAGACAGTTGTCTTGAAAACCTATTTTTTTTCAGAGCTTGTTAAATTGTTTCTTGGCTTCTCACAGATATAGCTTATTTGTATCCAAATTACATCTGAAATACTTTTGACAAATGTATTTTTTCTCATTTTCCTATCTAATAATAATTTGATTAACAATATCTGTGAATACTCGCAGCTGCATTATTTTAATACCTTAATAACTTAGTAAGTTGTTTTTAAAGAAACTCACTCTTTACTATCCATTATTTAGTTGTCATTAAAATGCAATAATCTTGCATGCAAACTGACTGCATTTGGAGATGTATTTTTGAATGAAAAAACGCAATACAAGGAGGAGGACATGACCACTCCTAAAGTATGAAAAAGAAGTTTAATGTAGATATGAGGAAGAAAGCAGGCAGAAGGAAGTGTCCAAGCTGAGCATGACAGGCTGACTAAAGCTGACTATGAGGGAAGAAGCAGTCACCAACCAACTGAGGCCCCAGGCCAACAGGCCAAGAGAGCCCTGTAGCCAAAACGCTGAGTTATATAGGGATCAGGTTGGGAGAAGGGAAGCCCAGATCCAGAGAGGGAGAGGTTTAGGGTAGGCGTGGGAGAGAAGTGCTAGAAGGAGCCACAGGTAATGAATGAGACCTGTACTGGGTTTCTCTGTGACCTAATAATTGTCACTTTAAATATTCAGTAGGAAAACGTAGAGATAAGGCACTCATATTTAGTATGAATTGTAGCCATTGAGGATCATAACATGAATTCTATGTTACTGTATCTTTATATCTACTGTAGAACAGGTCTAATATCAATCTTTTCATAGGTATGAATATATATGTACATATGTATGTGTGTGTGTATGTCTATATTCTTTGTGTGTGTGTGGGTGTGTGTGTGTGTGTGTGTGTGTGTGTGTGTGTGTATCTGTGTGTTTGTGTGTGTAAAAAAAAATAATAGAAGCCTGGATCTGAATTCCTTGAAAGGTTTTTTTTTTGTTGTTTTTTGTTTTTTTTGTTTTTTTGTTTTTTTTAATATCCAGAAAATCCTATAGATAAGTAGAAAAGCATTTGTCAAAGTGATTACAAATCATAATTAGAAGTATGGGTAGATTTGATTCCCTTAAATGGAGATAGTTTTGCTTTGTTTTGTTTAACTTGTTTTATTAGATATGTTCTTCATTTACATTTCAAACTTTATCCTGAATATCCCCTATATCCTCCCCCAACTCTGCTCCCCTGCCCACCCACTCCTACTTCTTGGCCCTGGCATTCCCCTGTATGGGGCATATAAAGTTTGCAAGACCAAGGGGCATCACTTCCCAACGATGACTGACTAGGCCATCTTCTGCTATATATGCAGCTATGGACACAAGTTCTGGAGGTACTGATTAGTTCATATTGTTGTTTCACCTATAGGGTTGCAGACCCCTTCAGTTCCGTGGGTACTTTCTCTAGCTCCTCCACTGTGGTCTCTGTGTTCTATCCTATAGATGACTGTGGGCATCCACTTCTATATTTGCCAGGCATTGGCATAGCCTCACAGAGATAGCTATATCAGTGTCCTTTCAGCAAGATCTTGCTGGCATATGCAATAGTGTTTGCGTTTGGTGGCTGATTATGGGATGGACCTCCGGGTGGGGCAGTATCTGGATGGTCAATCCTTTTGTCTTAGCTCCAAACTTGGTCTCTGCAACTTCTTTCATGGGTATTTTATTCCCTATTTTAGGGAGGAATGAAGTATCCATGTGTTGGTCTTCCTTATTCTTGATTTTCTTGTTTTAGAGATTGTATCTTGGATATTCTAGGTTTCTGGGCTAATATCCACTTATCAGTGAGTGCGTATCAAGTGACTACTTTTGTGATTGGGTTACCTCACTCAAGATAATATCCTCCAGATACATCCTTTGGCTAAGAATTTCATAAATTCATTGTTCTTAATAGCTGAGTAGTACTCCATTGTGTAAATGTACCACATTTTCTGTACCATTCCTTTGTTGAGGGATATCTGGGTTCTTTCCAGCTTCTGGCTATTATAAATAGGGCTGCTATGAACATAGTGGAGCACGTGTCCTTATTACCAGTTGGAACATTTTTCTGAGTATATACCTAGAAGAGGTATTGCTGGATCTGCCGGTAGTACTATGTCCAGTTTTCTGAGGAACCGCCAGACTGATTTCCAGAGTGG
>NC_034593.1:128509738-128586650 GCF_900095145.1 Mus pahari | reverse complement strand
CCTGTTTAGCAGTGGTCTCCTGTAATCCCTTGAGGGATTTTTGTGCTTCCTCTTTAAGGGCTTCTACTTGTTTAGCATTGTTCTCCTNCATTTCTTTGAGTGAGTTATTAATGTCCTTCTTCAAATCTTCTACCACCATCATGAGATATGATTTTAAATCCACATCTTGCTTTTCGGGTGTGTTGGGGTATCCAGGATTCGCTGTGGTGGGCATACTAGGTTCTGATGGTGCCCTGTGTTCTTGGTTTCTATTAGTAAGATTCTTACATTTGCCTTTCCCCATCTGCAAATCTCTGGTGTTAATGTTCAATCTGTCTCTGGCTTGAGCTTGATCCTTCTGTGATTCTGTTTGCCTCTTCCAGTGCTCCTGGGAATCCAACTCTCACCTGAGTCCCAGTGGTCAGAGCACTCTCTGCAGGCAAGCTCTCCTCTTGCAAGGCAGGTGCCCAGAAGTCTGGAGCTCTGATCCTCCTTCTGAGTCCTGGGGTTAGAGCCCTCCTGTAGGCTGACTCTCCCTGTGCGATCCAGAGGACCCATGATCTCAAGGACCTGTGGTGTGGAGAGTCCTCCAGAGTGCTGAGTTGTCTCCACTGGGGTTCAGAAGAAAGATGGCAGGGGTGGTTGTGGCCATACCAGAACTCCGCCTCTGGGCGGGCAGTGCTCCTTTGTCCTTATTCCCGCTAGCACAAGCCCCTGCTGGATTCTCTGGAATTGTCTTCCACTCACCTGTGATCCCGAGGACCGTGATCCCAAGGATCTGTGGTGTGGAGAGTCCTCAGGAATGCTCAGTTGCCTCTTTTGGGGTTCAGAAGAGAGATGGTGTGGAGTGTCCCCGACTGGACCAGAACCCCGCCTCTGGACGGGCAGTGTTCATCTGTCCCTGTTCCTGCTGGCACAAGGCCCTGCTGGATTCTCTGGAGTTGATTATGTTCCACTCACCGTGATCCCGAGGGCCTGTGGTGTTGAGAGTTCTCAGGAGCCATAAAGATAGTTTTTAATTGAGAATTTTGACAATATAATCTTATTTTCAATGCCTTTTATGGTTATGTATTTTATTTTTAGTTTAAATCATATATCAACTAGTAATTATCAATAAATTTGGTTTTCTAATAATATTAAATGGAAAAGGAAATATTATTAGAAATAATATAATGTAGAACAGTGGTTTTTTAACCTTCCTAATGTTGTGACACTTTAATCCTCATATTGTGATGACCCCAATCACAAAATTATTTTCATTGCTCCTTTATAATTGGAAATTAGCTACTGTTATGAATTATAAGACAAATATCTGTGTTTTCCAATGGCCTTAAGCAACCCCGGTGAAAGGGTTGTTTGACAACCCCCAGGGGTCATAACCCACAGCTGATATAGAAAGAAAATATGGTTCAATGCATGAGTTAATTAAAATCCCACTGTCTTTGTGTTTGTTTTCTTGTTACTTTTCGTTCACAGATGTTTAGTAAAAATCCATTCCAAAACCCTCTTTAAAATCTTCCCAACTCATTCAGAATAGTATTCTGTCTTAGAAAAGCATCGATGTTAGGTGTTGTTTGTCCAAAAGGGTATGATTCTGATGTGAGGTCAATGAGTCATACACTATGGAGTGACAAATTGCACTTTCCAAAAATGTGTGCAAATTTTAGATTCCATTCCACTTCCTATTCTTTCACCATGACCTAGGTTCTCTTTTGATAAGTAGACCTTCAGATGAGTAGTACCTTTAACTGCGAGAGACCTTTGTAATCTCTTCTTCAACCAATAGCAAACAGCAGAGATGCTACTGCATGACTTCCCTGGCTGATCTTAAAATGCGACATAGCTTGCTTTAGCCTTTGTTTCTTTTCCTCTCTTATATCTACATGATACTCCAATCCAGATCAAATGGAGAGGTCACATTTAGCAGTTGTCACTGAAATTACCAAGTAGGTTTTATACAGAGTCAACATTATCCGGCATGAGAATGATTGAAACTCTGCATAATACCAGTGTCTAGTCCTTAAGCCTCATCTACACTTCCTCTTAACTGAATCATTAGTGAGAATAACTAATTATTCATGTTTTGAGCCATGTAACTTTTAACATTGTTATGCTAGAATATTGTTCTAATTGCTAAAGTATAAATATGCTAACTGGGCATCTGGGTTCCCAACAATGTCAAGCAATAGATTTTAGTTTTTCCACTGGGTGTGGAATTCTGTGACAGCTCTATTCTAAGAACACCCAAACAATGGATGGTTTCCTTTTTCTCTTTTTTTCAGTATTAGTTTCTTAAAAAGTAAAGCAAATGTTAAAAGAAACTATTTTTCATTAAATTATTTCTAACACAAGTAAAGATTATGAATTGTAAATTAATTTAAAAAGTTATCAAGAAATGTAGTGTATCATTTATTTGGCTAAAAATGACAGACATTGTATTTTTAACACTGATTTCTTTTCAAGTTTAGAAATTCCATGGACTGCTATATAATCATTAACCACATTATCTAACCATATATAAAGTATCTCAGAAAACTGAACATGGTAAAGAGAGTGATATTTTACTAATAAGTTTTAAAAATTTGTTCCCATAATATATCTGTGCATGTTTAATTTGGGGATGAATTAAGTCTTGTTGCGGGTGCCAGATGGACAGAAGGGGTACTGTGGCTCTGTTTTTAGGCTCTGAGCAGATGCTGCACTGGGGGTGTGAATTATTCTCCCCCACATCATGCTGATTCTTAACATCCTATGCAACTGTTCTGCTGTGGGGGATTTCCCCACTGTAGGATGTCCAGTGGGCCTTCCAAGAATAGGCATTTATTTTTGCATTTAAAGACTTCTGATCTCCTAGGAACTGGAGTTAGGAACCCAAGTCACTTTTACATATACTTGTATACTTTATGATGATATTCTTTACATACATCTTGTATAATGAGCTATAATGGGGAATTTGTGTCTCTGTGATCCACTAACAACCTCATTTCCCTTACTGGAGGGGATGAAGCATGGTGTGTTTTGCTTTCTAATGGGGTATATTTTAATTTCACTGAATAGTAAGAACATTTTGAAAAAAATATCTCTTCTGTGTGATAGCACTATAATATGTTCCTGGCAGTGTGGTAGATATTTAATATTTTAGCATTAGATTTAAATCCCAGCATGCATCTTTGATTTGTTAGTTGATACATAGATAATTGCCATAGGGTAGAGAATCCAGAAATAAGTCTACATATTTATATCAAACTGATTTTTGACAAAGAAAACAAGGAATTACAGTGAAGAAAATAAACTTTTAAATAGCTGATTAGTGGAAAATTTGGCATCCATACACAGAACAAAGAAACTAGACTCTTGTGTCTCACCTTACATAGAAATCAAACTTAGTCAAATAATTGAAAAAGTCCATGGTTTCTACATACTAGCAACAAACCTGGAGGCAATGCTTATAGACATTAGTCTTGGTGAAGTATTCTAGACATGATTGTAGAAGTTACACAACAAAATTAAAAATTAGTATGTAGGATTTTGTTATACTAAAAGACCACACAACAAAGGAACCATTGACAGAACTAAGAAAGCCTATGGGTGACAATTATTTGCACAGTATTCATCGAACAAGTTAGTGATTTGTAAAATATGTAAGGAACACGAATAGTGATTGAAAGGCAAATAGTCTAACTTCAAAATGAGCCTGTTAAACGAATGCATACTAAAAAGAATATGTAAATATCATCATAAATATGAAATTAATGTTCAGTGTCCCTACCCTTTGAGGAAAATTCAAATTAGAACCACAATGAGATACCATCTTACCCAATGTCTTATTTAGAGTTTCTATTGCTGTGATGAAACACCATGACCAAAAGTAACTTGAGGAAGAAAGGGTTAATTTGGCTTACATTTCCATAGTATTGTTCATTTGAGGACAGGAACTCAAACAAAGCTTTAACCTGGAGGCGGGAGCTGATACAGAGGTCATGGAAAGGTGCTGCCTTCTGGCTTGCTTCCCATGGTTTTCTTAGTCTTCTTTCCCAGAGAACCAATGACTTTCAACCCAGGGGTGAAACCACAATAGACTGGGCCCTCCCTAGTCAGTCACTAATTAAGCAAGGCCTTATAGCTGGATCTTCTAGAAGCATTTTCTCAGTTGAGAGTCTCCTTTCAGATACCTAGTGGCAAGTTGACCTAAGATTAGTCAGAACCCTGACCCCTTGTCAATTGACACACAAATACATCACTATTGAGCCACATCTTTCTTTTCTTATTCATCCCCAAAATCTCACATTAAAATTGTAAATAACTTTAAAAGTCCCACAGTCTTTACAAATTCAAACACATTAAAGTTTCAGTCTCTTTAAAATATCCACTCTCCCTCAAAATTCAAAATATCTTTTACAAATTCAAAGTCTTTCATCTGTGGACTCCTTTAAAAATCAAAATTAAATTAAATACATGTTTTCAAGAGCAAAAAAAAAAAAAACCCTCCAGCATATTCACAATATGAACTAAGGAAAAAGCAAAAAAATCCAACAGTATAAATGAGTGGGTTTTATATCTGGAGCATTAATTATAATATTTAATTACAATAGTTATTTAGTATTCACTCACCTGCTTCTGTCCTCTTGCAAGGATCTTTGAGTCACTTCTCCAACTTGCTGTCTGTAGCACACATAGCCTGTCTTCTATGCTCAGGCAAACTCCACTCTACAGCTGCTGCTTTCCTTGGTAGCCATCCCATTTTATTGGCTTCTCAAAAATGCTGGGGTCTTTTGCTACAAGTGAATAGCACTTCTGTCAATTGACTCTCATAGGCTCTTTTCATGGTACCAAGACTCAACTTCTTTGCTTGCTCCACTCAGTCCAGAGGATTCAAATAACACTGAGGCTGCACCTTCACCAATGCCTCTCCTGACCTCTCACACTGCCAAGCCTTTGCTGTTCTCCATGATGCCTTCATGCCTTCAGAACCACTTGGGTGACTCATACAGTACCAAATTCTGCTGCCAGCTTGAGGTACATCCTTGGCCATGGCTGGAACACAGCTTCTGTGTGTGCTGACCCCCAGGAAGCAGTTCTCAGAAGATTTCTCATTTTAATCACTGCCAAATTCTCAGCTCCAGCCAGCCAGCATCAAGTATCCCAGGAAAGCAAAGGCTTCACTTTAGTAGTAATGGTAGCTCATTAATCATTGATGATTCTCAGTCCCCGCTAACCAGAACCACAGAATCTTAAATTAAAATATTGTGATAGTATCTTTAAGTTGTCATCTGAGTTTTCATAAACCATGTCTGAAGACTCAGCGCTGGTCTCAACATTGTCTTACAAGCACCCACAGAAATCTCACTGAGCTTTCAAGACTCAATGATTTTTCTAGTCCAAATTTCCAAAACCCTCTGTACAATGTGAAGGGGCCTCAGAAAACAAGGATATAATCCAGCAATACTACTACTGGCTAAAAATTCAAAGGATGAAATGCTAAATGCACAATAGACTCTTGTTCAGCCATTAAAATAACAAAATCCTACCATCTACTGCAGCCTGCAAGGAATTATAGAACAATACCTTATGTGAAGTAATTCAACAAAATTCTCACATATTTTCTTTGTTCACATATAAAAGCAAAAGAAGCTGATTTTAAAGGAGAGAACTGAACAGTGGTTACCAGAATCTGGCAATGGGTGTAAAAGAGAATCATGGCAGGAGGATGATTTGCCAGTATAGTATCTTGGTCAGATAGGTGAAATGTCTTTTCATATTCTAGAGCACAATAGGATAACTGTGGGTGATAATAACTAGTTTTCTATTTCAAAACAGCTAATAGATAGCATTTTTAATCTTCCTGTCACAAAGAAATTATGTTTCTGAAGTGCCAATTACTCTGATAATTCCTTATACATTGCATATCTGCACTCAATATCACACTGTACCCATTTGTGTATAGTCACTTTGCGTGCAATAAAATAAATGATAGTATATTTCAAAAGTAAAATAAAGCATTCTCATTGTCTGGAGAGATTTATTTGTATCTCTCTTGTGTGTTTACTGGGATTCTGTAGAAGATATATTTAATGTCCAACCACTATGGTACTTCTCACTGTTTCAGCAAGCAGCAAAGGTACACATATCTGTATTGCTTCCCATGTGCATGCTAGAAAGAGCTGCAGCCCTCAACCAATGTCCAGTTAGAATAGATAAGCAATTGCTTTTTTTGTTTTTTTGTTTGTTTTTGTCTCCTTGCAGAGCTTTCCTCTGACTGTATATGGTTCTCAAATGTCCCTTTGAAGAGTAAACTTCGGTAGCCTTCAATGATGAGATGAAAGATACTGTAGTTCTTTATAGGTGATTCAGTTTTCGTACCCCAATTATTTTACCCTCAAATAAAATATTCCCTTGGCTTGTGGGCTGTCTAATTCTGCTAAGAGAAAAGAAATTCTATATCATTTGTTGTCATAATATTTAGTTGATTTCATTTCTTCATTTTTAAATTTTTTTCTTTTAAAAAGGTAGATCTTGTTCTATTAAACATTTTTCCTGATCAAAAACCTATTAATGTGCATTGTGTTCTTTTAAGATTGAGGGCAAGATCAAGCCAAAGAGTTAAGTAGGGAGTGAGATGTTGTTTCTAAACCCTGACCTCTGACAGTGGAACTGTGGACAGTTGATGGCTTCTATGCAAGAAAGGGTCAGTTTTCATTAATAGTCTAGCTCCTCATGGGTCTAGTACACTCCAGTGAATGACCCTACACTAAGTAGCATATGGGCATCCCAAACTAGAGTGGATGGGTCATTTAAGAAAAAAGAAAAAGACAGGACACAATGTTGCATGAGTAGGGAAGGAAGTAAGGAGGTACTAAGGAGAAATATTGGGATGAATATGATCAAAATATATCATATAAAATACATTGTATGATCAACAAATTTATTCAAATACTTATTAAAATTATGAGTGACAGATCAATTATTTTATTTACAAGTGTATGTAATAATTTATAGTTTTCAGCCTGCTTCTCTTTCTGGATTTTGTGCTCTTGTGGCAACATTTTTCCTACCATCATATGCAATCTCTTTTGTGACAAGTACCCTTCCTCAAATATGCTTGCTTTGTAAGAGCATCAGAGTTATATTCTGGCTGCCACATTTCTAAAAGAACCTCTCACCTGAAAAAGAATAAAATACAGCAGGGTAAGAAATGAGTATCTTTCTAGCTTGACCTTTTCTGCTGTGCAGACTGATGTTCTCTGGAAAAGAAATGCTATTACTTTTCCCTATCTAACCCCTGCCAACAGACCCATGTTCATGTTAAGTTTGGGGGGCGTGGTGGATGCTCTCATATAGATCCATTACTGTATTATCACTTCTAACCTTAGGATTTACTACTACTTGGAGAGACTGATTTTCCAGGCTATACCCCATAGGATCTATGGGCATAAAATAGAATTCATTAAGTAGTAAAAATATTAGTTAAATTTTTTGCTCTGTGATATTTTGAAGCCTAGCAGCGACAGGATGGTTTAGACAAGAAAACGTAGGCTTTTTTACTTTGGGTTCATGGAAGAGAGACCCGTAACAAAAGACATATGAAAAATAATTATGCATACAAATTTGCTTAATGAGTTTCATTTGACATGGGTGCCTATAAGATTGAAGATCTTGCAAATGGGGAAACTGTAATTCATGCTTGACTTTGGTGAGTCACAGGGAAGTATGTCGGGTAGTTCTAGTTCTAAGAAGCCAGGGAACTTAACAAGGCCAATTTGTTCAGCTTCTTCTCTGTGTTGTTTCTTCCTTTCATAGGTTCCTGAAAGGCTTTATCTAAAATGAAAGTATGCGATCTGTCTTAGAATGTCAGAGAATGATTTCCTCTCACTGGATTTTGGGAAGGTGGGGAAGAGTGGAAACTAATATAGGGATGTTCTTTCTCTACTCTTTCTGTGGTAAGGACTTGAAATGTTCTATATAGACTAATGTGTGAAAATAACACGTCTCGGTAAGAGATGATTAAGAGGAATCCTTCAGGAAGTAATTAAGTTATAAAGACTACACTCTTATTAACTCATTAATCCAGTGATGCACTTATAATTTAATGGACTATCAGGAGATAGCAAAATTTAGGATCTTGAAAACTCTTGTAAGTAGAAGTTCCTATGGAATGTTTCCTTAGAGATTTTAATGATCCTCTCCCTCTCCCTCTCCCCCTCCCTCTCCCCCTCTCTCTCCCTCTCTCTCTGTCTCTTTCCTGACCACTAAGATGTGAACTTCTGTGTTCCTCTGCATATTCCCATCTTTGTTTTACTTCACTGTAGCCCCCAAACAAGAGTAAAGTGACTATGAACTGAAATCTCTAAAATAATGTGATAAGTTTTAAATATTTTCTGGATGCTTTGTTATAGCAAAATCTGGCTCACAGATATTTTCTCAAACACAAAGGTGTTATGTTTGGGGTGAATCTCATCATAAGTCAGTTCTGTGGTTTGGAACTCAGAACTACCTCAAAGAAGCCACCAAACTTTCATTGCCTAGGTCTACAATCCGGATGTTGCCAAATGTATCTTACTTGAAAAACAAATTAATGATTCCAATAACAATAAAATTGATTAAAACTGCAAACAATGTTAAGAAATAAGATGTTTGGAGTTAGTGAAAAATTTAAGATACCCAAGGCAAATTTTCAATTAGTAATAGATGGTCTATAGTGTTTTAAGGTATACTGGTAGAGTTAAATGCTAGTCTTCCATTTTGAGAAATGTGGATATGAGTCTAAAAATTAAGGGAAAATAATAAAAAGTGACAATGATATAAGAAATGAGGCCCAAACCATTATTGAACAAAATATTAAACCATTTTTCTTAATAAATATTTAGTAATTCATAATATATTTTATATAATAAATGATGCCAAGTATGTACAACATATTTTCTTCTTTTATAAGCTACCACTTATACTACTGTTGAAGCCATTAACTAAAAATTAGTATAATTATCCATACATCATTATATCATTTTTAATTTGTAGAAAATATAATACCATTAATATAAATCAAGCAACAATTCTTACATCAAGGCATTCAAAAGTTATTCAGAGTGTGACTAAAATTAATATTTAAATTACAAGAGAATTATTATTAATAATTATTAATTATTAAATTAATTATTAGGGAGTTTTTGCTATATCTTTTCTGATTTACCTGGAACTTTGTTTAAATACTTAAATTCTTAATATTCCTAAGAGATTTTAAAACTAGGACGTGTTATTTTCTGAATGCTACATGTCCGCAGAGTCTATGCACAAGGGAGATTATCTTTCTTGGAGAGCTCAAGATCATAAGCAGTTGGAATAGTTGTCATATTGGACGTGAAATACCAGTAAAACCGTTGACTAACCTCCTCCTGATATGAGTGCTGAGAATTGCTAATCAGTTAGATGTCAGTGAGCTTTTGGTTGTCCAGTCTATTCAGATCAGGACCAAAGAAGATGGTTGGGATCATTAAAAAGAGTCTAAAATAAGAACTTGTTAATGGGAGCTGTCAAGAAAACACTGCTAGCATGTTATACTACATGATGAAGTGCCTAAATACATCAGAGTTGCCTCCGGCTTTGTCCATAATGTAACTATTACTTAGAGAGATCCACTCCCTATTGTCGTATGAGATGTTTGGTGAAGCATGTTTTGTATTTCATCTTTCTTGCCCACTTTCCATTTTAGCCTTTGATCCACATTCTGTTCTATGTAATTTTGCTTCTTTTTCATTTAAATTGGCTGGAGAAGAGAAGGCCATTAAGACACACTGTGGAGCTGTCAATCAGTAGACTCAGAAAGTCTGCAAATGATAATGGTTGATTCAGCACAGGAGCTTGGTGGAGTATCTGCATGGCAGGAATGTCAGCATATTGTTTCCAGGCTCCTCTTCCACACGTAAAGAGTAACAGAGCATGTCCCTGCTTCCTTTATCCTTCTCAGGAGAGCGACCTAGTAGCATAATCAGTTCAGCCTGTGTCTTGCACCTGATGCTTGGTTTGCACGTTGCTTTGTGACTCATCCTTATTTTACTCTTCAAAGCCTGTCTTCTACTACTTTTATATCTTTTGAGGAAATTATATCATCTTAATGGAAGATCATGGATCACTGCATTATGGACTCATACTACTTGTCTCTTCTAGCATTCAATATTGAGTGCAAAGTTGTCTTAATTACTGAAAGCTTTTCAGGATCTGGATATAAAAAGTACAACCGTCTCTATCTCGGGTGCTGAGGGAATTGGGACTGTGCAGATGGTTTTGATGCAGTAACTTTCCTGGTTACTGACATATATAATTGTACCTAAGAGAGATCAAGTGGAGCCTTGACTTCATTTATTCTATGAATATCAAAATCATAGACGTATGGTCTGGTAGTTCATAGATGAAAATAACTCTCTGTACTGCTTAGAGAATTCAAATACATAAAGAATTCTCAATGTTTTGCAGATGGCCAACCTAGATTTTTCTTTGGTTAGTTGCTTATCTTTCTTAAGTCACTTGGTTAGGTAGAACAGGATAAAATTCCTGGATTAGCAGTTATATTAGGAAAACCTAGGAATTTTCTTTATGTTGATACTTTATAGCACTCAATATTAGTCACCCACAGGAACTCCATTGCTTGATCAGGGGTTCCTTTGCAGTGACATTTGCTCAATATACCTTTTCATGGCAATAATTGAAAAAAGTCAAAATGGTGTGAGGTGGTAAATGTCATATCCCCACAAAGCAATGTAAATGGAATTCATAAGGGCTCAGTGACTCACAAGACAGGTTAATTAAAGCCACTAGGTGGCAAGTAGAAGTTAGCACAAAATGTGCTTGTCTCTCTCTTTTTGTAACTGCACAGAGTGCATCGTTATTAGAATATCTACTAGGGGCTTGCTATAGTATTATTCTGTTGTTGTCATTCCAAGCTGTTTAATATACTTCTGATTCTGAGAAAGAAATGTTTTATGGGATAGCTTTTAATATGTTCAGTGAAGTGTTATATAACAATTCAATAGGAACTATATGGCACAGATGTATCCCTATGTGTATCTTGATTGCCCTGTGCATCTCATAGCCTAACAGAAAATGAAAAGCAACATTTCACAATACAGAGATTGGCATCTAAGTACTGTAGTCTCATCATGGAAACATATTTAGAAACCATGAGTCCTAGTAGTAAATCAGTATAGTTGATTCTTCTCTCCACTGAATATGTTTCCTCTATTTTTAGTTTTCTGTTGTAATTTTAAAATTCTTAGGCCTTTTTGGCCTGACTTATGCCTTGATCAGTCTATTGCATTGTTGTCTTTGAAATCCTTGATTGCTTCCTTGCAGCCACATACAATCCTTACAGCTTCATTGTGTCCTTATGGTTAATTCTGATGTATGAAGAGTTTATGATGCCTATTCATTCAAGGATCATTTCTTCTTCAGGACATTCAATCTTTTTAGTTTCATTATATACTCATCAGAATTTCCTAGGAGTTGAGCACAGAGCTTAGTGAAAATACTGGCATTGAAGAATCATACAGGACCTGTGTTTGTGTTACTGTGGATATATATTTTCTTTTATGACAATCACATTTCCATGTATTTATTTGCTGAATATGTATAGAGTACCCCTGTGTACTATAGGACTCAGTTCTAGAAACACAATGATAAACTACTCAAAATGAAGGGACTCTAGAGGACTCAGACACACTTGTATTTACTTATTCATTCAAAAGTACAATTTATAGAAAAAGGTTATATATCAAAAACTCATTTACATACAGCAAAGAACATTCGTGAAAAGAAAAATGACTCAGTTTTCATTGAATTTGTATTCTGGTAAAAGAAATTAATAATAAAACAAATATCTCTATGTCATAAATATAATACAGAATATTGAGATTATTAAATCATGGTCAAGTTAGGAGGACATAGATGTTGTATACATATATGCGCAACTAAGAACAGATATTGGTGTGCATGTGTGTGTATGTATGCAGGTGTGAAAGACAGAGCGAAGAGAGAGAGAGACAGAGAGATCAAGAATTCCTGCATATTTGGGCTGTTTCTTGAAGAGAGCTTGATGGAAGCAGGGGAGTGGAAACTGTAGATACCTGTGGGGAGATTGTGCACACCAGGTTGTTTGTGAAGCCCGAAGTGTTGAGGAAAGATTATGTTATGCATGTTTTATATAGAGGAGATTGAGGGAGCTCAGAATACAATAGAAAAGGAAAAATTATAATTTGAAGATGTGGTTTATTGAGGTAGCTCAAGTAACAGTTTGAAATTCATTTCAAATGTATCAGCTAGTCACAAGAGAATTTTAAAGATTCTTTAAATAGAATGCAGAAAATATATCATGGGGCAAGGGAGTATAGGAAAGTGTAGAGAGAATATCTTGTGTGCTATATGGATGCATCATCTGTTAATAAAAAACAAACTATGGGCATAGGAAAGAATAGTATAGCAGGTAGGACAGCTGTGAGACAGAAGGAATTCTGGGATAGAGTCACCTGTAAAATGTGAGGAGCAGTAAGGCGTGGTCCTGAGCAGAGGTAATCAGACATGTGGCAGAATGTACATTAGGATAAATGGGTTATTTCACTGTATTAGCTAGTCAGGGAATGAGTCTGGCTATTCAGGCTAGGTTAATATATATTTTAAGTCTGAGTTGTTATTTTGAGAGCCTAGGGCAGGAGGAAAACAACCTGTTATACAAAAGGAAAGAATACAGTGATTAGGATTTGGATCAATTAATACACTGGTTCCAGGAAGATGAGAAGAAGGTGGCTTAACTAAGGCACTGTCTATCAGAGGTATAGTAAGATGTATTCAGGATATATTTAAAAAGTAGATATCATGTAATTTACATAAATAAGGTTACATAAAAACTATAAAACACAATTTAGTTTTTACACAAGCAAACTAGGAAATGTCACAGAACACCTGGTTTATATAGTCTGCTTGGTAAAGTGAGAAAGGCTGAGAATAAGCAAGCTTTAGGAAGGAAATCAAGAAGTAAAATATGTTCATATGGAACTTGTAAGAGATTCTACAGCTGAGCACAAATCACGAGGAGATTGCTGGCTGGGTACAATGATCTGGAACTCAGGAGAGAATTGTGTGCTAAGGAACCACACTTTGGAGTTTTTATTCATGGGCCTACCTAGATCCCTGAGAGAGTCATGATTATAAATATAAGGTCACAGTAACTCTCAGGCAGCACTAGCAGGAAGAGTAAACAACGTAAATTAAGATAAATTAAGTAAATTCAAATTCACCATTGTGTGCTGAAGATGGAGGAATCAACTTTCTGTGTCTAATGGAGTCAAGAAAAGATGTTCTGAGCATTGACCATTGGATTTTGAAAACAGAGTATATAGACTTTGGTGGTTTCTTGTCACTTCCCTCAAGACAATGACTTACTGTTTAATTCTAGTGAAGCCAGATAAAGAAGATCTAACTTGAGCTGCCTGCACCCCTGTTCCTTCTGCCACTGAGTCCTTCAGTGTCCCAGAGAGTGGATTGCTTCCATCACAGAGCACCTAGGAGGACAGTGCAATGCAGAGTCGGCTGATGAGGATGCTATAAGAACACCACACAAATCTTCCATTCTTGAAGCTACTAAAATTTGGCAGTGTTTTTTAGTCTTCCGTGACATGTGATTTTAAGCTATCTTTAAGAAACACACTTCTACTGTTTTACTTATGGGTTTGGGATGAATTCAGGAAGCCAACAATGAAAGACAAAGTGCCTTCTGCAAAGCATACTGTTTTTATAGAGGATTTTGTGAGGTGAGCACTGAGATTTATTTGACTACAGAAGTTTTCCTGTGACTTCTCTTGCCCACCCCCAGATAAGTTTACCCACTCCATATATCTTAAGAGAAACTGGAGTGGGAGCTACCTTCTAACAGCAATTCTGTTTGTCTGGGGTAGAACAAGGGATTACTTTGAAATGCCTGTTGGAGAACAAAGATGATTATAAGTGAATATTCTCTAATTATAGGAATTGTAATTTAAACAACAGTAAAATTGTCTGTTGGTTGGGTAAGAAAATGCTGCTTCCACGGAATCCTTAGGTAAAATTTTGCAGTCTTGTGAAGTGGCGCATATGTTTTGGGGGATACTAAATACACTTGGAAGAAAGAAGTTTTGGGAAAAGTACACACATGGCTTTTTCCACATACAGGCCTTCGTGATGAGTCAAGAAAAGAGTAGCAGAAAAAGTCTGAGAGTTTTCAAGATCTAACTGAAGATTGGAGTATATCTGTCTAGATTCAAAGGGCTTCAGAGAAGAGAACTCAATGTCTCAAGAATCTATAAGGTTCTTTAAATTCATATTACTTGGTGAAGAGTCTTCTTTTCTACCACAGCACCCTCATGGCATTATACTCTACAGGTAAAAATGGCCTGTTTCCCCTTTGTTTTCTTTCTCTATGCTTTCTGATAATGTAAGACTAAACTAGCTCATGGAGGAGGAAATTTGTTAGGGAGGAACTGACCTGAAGAGAATGAAAAACAACCAGTTGGGCCCCTACCCTCTAAAAAGCTTGTGGGGGAGCTTGTTATGTGATCACATGAATGAGTTGGTAGACCTTTGAGGTTACTTATCATAGCCTCTGAATCCCCTGGGCTGATGGGATATGGCTACAATTCAGCTGTGTTCTACTGGCCTAATGGAATTTGTTCTGTTGGTTTTATTGTCTTCTCAGCAAGTGTTGCACTCCTTAGTTTTCTCTGGGAGAATATATTGGCTAAACGGGACTTCTGAGAGGAATAATGGTGAAGTAGAGCCAGGTTTTTGATTCATATAATAAAATGAACATCATATTACCTGACCAAGACTGTTTCTGACTTTCCAGGACTGTGGTGGGATCCATAAATTAGCTATAAGACCAGTTAAGACCCTGAAGTAAACAACTGCATTTCTGAACAAAATGTTATGTGACTATTACCTATATTTTATGCTTCTTTCATGTGTTTAAACATAAATACAAAGAGAAAGAATGTAATACAGAGATGGAGGGGGAGTGCAAGAGAACATATCGAGTAAGACAGACTCTTTGCCTTATGCATTTCACATCCTTACCAGTTTGACAAAGATAGCCTTTTGGAAGACTCACTTATCAAGCCAATGCAATGGGGTTGGGGTCAGGTGATCAGTATGGAACAAGGAGATGCTTCTATTGTTGCAGCTTCAGAGAATGCTTTGTTTCCTCCTCATCCTTTTATTTTAATATCCGAGTGTTCTTGTATTTTGTTCTCAATCTGAAGCATGTAAGAACACATTACTATTGTGTCTAGATGTAGTCATGAATTTATCACTCCTCCTTGATCTCAAGATATTAGAGCACAATCGAATTATGACAAAGAGGTCAGAGCTGAGAAGGAGCCAAAGAAGGAGGAAGGAAGACCAAGCAAGAAATTGCTTCTAGGCACTCAGTCAAGTTGGATTCTTTCCAGAATGGAAGCTGACCTTCTGAGATGACCAACTAATTACTTTGTACTATCTTCTAGATTCTGGATTTGACTATGATTACTGACTACTAAGATTGCTATTTATAATAATGGACAGTGACTACTATTTGTATTAGAACTTTCTAAAATAGCTATAAATGTAGAGGTTAGATAGGTAAATATAGATACAAATGTAGATAGCATAGATAGTATCCATAAATATGTGCATAGCACCTATTTGTGTCTATTTTATTAATAAGTTAAATACCATATGAACAAGAATTTTCTTGCAGTATGCTCATCTCTGAGTCAGTAAACAGGTTTGCCTATGAAAAGTAAGAAAACTTAAAAGGAGTTTTGACACGGGTGTAGGATACAATCAATTAGATGGATTAATCAGTTTCTTTAAACTCACGTTAATTTCCCCAAAAATTAACCTATTATAATTAGAATACTTCAAATCTAGAGATAGTTTAAAAAGAGGTACTATCAGGATATAGCACCTCACACTTTTAATCTCAGAACTGGAGGGTAAGATAAGAAGACTGCTGTGAGTTTGAGACAGCTAATAAATTCCTGCCCAGTATGAGATAGAGTTAAGACCATGTGTCAAGGGGCTTGGGGTACCAGTGAGTATACTAGGATTTTCTATGTATGATGCTCTAAAAAGCAGAAATGTGTGACAGAAGAGCAGTATTGCAGTATATCTACTAGGTAAGTGTGTGAGATTGTTCCAGATTTCCAATGGAGAGAAAATTTGAGAAAATCTCTCATATTGAAAAAGACTAAACAAAACGATAAAATTTCAAAAGAACTTCTTAATTGAGCACACAAGTCTAAGGGCATCTTGATGGCCCAAGGAATGTTACACTAAATATTTCAGTACAGTCCTCTTTAGTAGAGACTCATGGTTTGGGGAGCATATGAATGTGCTCTTGTCTTATAAATGATTACTCATCAGTTATTAACAAGTTGGAGTGAAGCCTCAGCCACCAACAGACTGGCAAACTTCCATGAGTGGTAAATGGACTGTAGCTGGGGATACATGTGAGTTAATGATGGAGAAGTTACCACACTTACACGGCAAGATTAGGCATGACCCAATTAAATTGGGGCTGTCAAGAAAGTGTGTTTGTAACCAACTAAGACTATGAAGAACTAACCATCCTGTCTGGGGATGGAGCTTAGGGTTTGTGGCAATATTGTATTAGTACTATTTCTCATATGTGAAAGTTTATTAGAAAACATAAATATTTTGGTTTTAGAAATTCTTGTCTAGAAGCAGATCTGGAGCTACTGCTGATGGTAAAATAAGGAATACAGTACAACTTAGCATAGGAATTATACTACCATAATGGAGAAGTGAGAAAGAGAGTAAGAGAAATTGATAAACAGAGTNAGAGAGAGAGAGAGAGAGAGAGAGAGAGAGAGAGAGAGAGAGAGGAGAGAGAGAGAGAGAAGTGGCATGAGACTGAGGTTCCATCTAGCATAGAAATTGAATCACAAAATTTTGTATCAGGGATAGGAGTAGATCCATTCCCCTAACAAGACATCATGGCTGGTAGGAATAGACAATAGGGAGTAGATTTAAAAAAATGCCCCTATTAGATTTGGTAAGCTTTTTCTTCTGACATTGATTCACATGTGCAATAACTCCTTAAATTCCTCAACAGGATTCCTATCGCTTATGTATTTTCCTGTTTCTCAAAATTGAAGCCAGAAGTTTACGGTTCATAGGTTTGTATATATATATATATATATATATATATATATATATATATATATATATCATATCTACTATATCTATTTTATATATACATGTATATACATATACATATGCATATATGTATAAGTGTTTAAATCTTATCAGTTCTAAGAAAGGCAAGAAGATGTAAGATACATCAAGAGGTGACTCGAGGAAGGCCTGAATGGATCCAAGGACACATTTCTTGTTCTTTATACTTCAACTCCCAGACTACAAATCCTAAAGCCTAGCTCCTAACACTAAATAACAATATGGACTTGTGAAATAAAATACTAACTTTTTCTAGGAAAGCTTGGCTTCCGGTCTTTAATTCCAGTCTTGGGAATGGACATGAATGGAGAGAAAGGCGTATCTGACATTTTTCTCTTTCACAGAAATCAGTTGAAGTAGCAGATCTTTCCTTCATCACCTGAAGATGAGCTTCAGCAAGAGAAAGAAAGGAGGAGTGATTTGCCCTCCCCACTTTGTCTTTTCACCCAGAAGCTGAGGGAGACTTACAAGCAAAAGCAACCCATCTCCTGGTGAGCACCCAGCATTCTAAAGCCCGCCCTGAGTGTCTCAGAGATGATCCTGTCTTCCTACTTATATTTCTGCATCTTAAAAAATGTGGTGAGCTAATACTTTTCGCTAGTTGTTTTGCTAATAGTTCCTTTGGTTCTTTCAAAATTATAACAACAGGTCAAGTAGAACAGGAAGGGATTTGTCCAGACTTGCATATCCAATGTACAAGAACAATGTGCCTTCATGCTTGAGAAATATATTCCTAAGTTTAAATGTTTAACCTAAGTGTCACTATAATTATAACTATCTCAAGATTATTCCTATAATTCTTTCTATGGGATGTGCAATTAAAGAAGTAATCTAAACAATGAAAGTAAATGGAACCCTGCAATTATGTAGCCCAACTTCTCTCATGTTACAAGAGAATGGGGAAATGCATTATTTAATCAAAATTTCAAGACCAACACCATGTTTCATACTGGAAATTGTGTGAAAATATGGGTTATGTACCCATTAAATATCTCTATTTCCAAGGAAATTATGAATGACTGTGTTCCATCTACAGCATTTTTCAAAACAGAGCATGGCGAAAAACTCTTGCCTTCAGCCAAATAGTAGCATCTTATTTAATTGGTATAAACTCTTTACTGTATTGGACAAACTAAATCCACAGTCTTGAGCATTCGAGATTATGAACCTTACTTAGAATATAAATTTAAATGATTTAGAATCTTCTTTACCCAAACCATTGACTACAGAGAAGAAAATATATCTAAAAATTTAGCAGTCAATTTAAATTCTTTGTAATGGTTTTTCTCAGCAATAAACCATACAAGATTGAATACTAGATAATGAATAATACCACTACTCAAAAATGCTTGTCCAGTTTTGGTAGACTCATTTGCTGTCATTTTATTTAAATATTCTTAAGTTTTTATTATAAATAAATTTGATATGCCATCACTTCTTGATTATCTGCAAAGGAGCTTCATTAAGTCATTGACAGTTTATAGTTAATTTTAATGCTTCTCTGATCAGGAAATAGGTAACTTCAATTTATAAATTATAATATATGTACCATAATAATCCACAAGTATTTAAGTGTAAGGAGGCAAGATGACTAACCATAGGCATGATATAATTAATAAGACTAATGACAAATAGAAATATCCTGATTATCTTGATAAATTTCTTTAGCCTTCTTCACAATATATTTGAATAGAAGATGTTCAAATACAAACCACCCGGCTGCACAGCCAAAAGACATATGTTTTATACAGTATTAGAGAAGTACTTTCCTATTCTATCTAACTTCTGACAGCAAGGTTCTACTTCAAACAGCTTTTGACCATATAGAAAGACCTCATATCATTACCTCTAATGCATAACAAATGTGAAAAGAACTTAGAAAAACTTCAGTCACATTTAAAACAGAGGTCAAGGCTATAGTGCTTATTATTCTTTATTATAGAAAGTGACAATTTGAGGAATTATTTTGCTTTCCTCTGAATTTAGTGAGTAACAAAGTATAACTTTACAGCATATTTTCAGCACAGATCTATAATTACTGTAATTCTTTTGCAAATGACATTGATTTGCCTGTTATATCTAAAGTTTATTATAAAAAAGGTCTTAAATACTCTCCTTTAGCTTTTGATTTGCCAATCTTTCTATGGGTCTAGATGATTTAAAGTAAAATCCAAAGACTTTCTAAACTACAGTACCAACGTGAGTCACCTCTGCTGCTTCTCTGATAGTATTTGCTTCCACATAATGTCCTCCCACTAAAGATCACTGAAAGAATAAAATGCAGATCATACTGTATTTTTTTCCTATTTTTCTTTTGTTGAAAGTAGATTCTTTTTTATACACTATTTCCTTATTGCTGTTTCTCTTCCTCAAACTCCTCTGATATTATCCTGTTGCTCACTCCATCTAAACTACAACCTCTCTCTCTCTTTTAAAAAAAGTCATCTAAAATAATAATAAAATATATGAAATAAAATACAAGAAGAATCTAACTGAAATAGGGCAAAAAAAAACATAAAAATAGGCAAATGAAAAGCACAACAAACATATAAACAGAGAGACACACAGAAATCCAATTAGAACAGAGAACCAGAAACCATACTGTATATGCAAAGGACCTAGAAAACAAAACAAAAATTAGCCACCACAAAATATTATGAGATGAAGCAGCTCCAAATATGCCATTGTGTTAATTTTGTGTTGGCAAATTACCATTAAGCATGAGACCTGCCATTAAAAGTGATTTGTAGGCCTGATATGGTTGTAAACATCTTTAATCCCAACGTTTGTGAGACAAAGGTAAAAGAATCTCTGTGAGTTTTAGTTCAGCCAAGTCTACATAGAGAGTTCCAGGTCAGCCAAGACGATGTAGAGAGATCTCCTCTCACTACTTCAAACCACCAAAGGATGGGCGCTTTGTCTATCCAGAGAGTCTCCGCTGGAGAAAACTGTTTTTCCATTTGTGAGTTATTATTAGTTGGAGGTAGCTTCTGTGTTACAGATGGTGGCTTGTGTTCATTTTCCCTCTCAGCACCAGGGCCCCATCTGGCCCAGATCACTGCAGACCCTCTGCATGCTGCTACAGTCTCTTTGGGTTCATGTTTGTTGGTCCTGCTGTGATTACAGGCTTTGCTTCCTTGGTGGCCCAATCCTCTATGGCACTAAAAATTCTCTTTCCTCTTATTTCCTGCCCCTTCTCCTCCTTCTACTCAATCTCCTATTCTTTCCCCCCCTCCTCCCCCTCCTCTTTCTGTTCCTCCTCCTTTTTTTTCTCCTCCACAGGACCCTAATGGGAGTAATTTGATGGAAACTCTCATTTAAAACTGAGTATCCAAAGGCCTCTTATGCTCTGGATCCCCCCCCCATGTTGTAAGCTTCTGATTATCCTGTATTTTCAACACTAGCTAAAGGCAGTGTATAAAGTTGAACATTTTCTAGTGATCCTCAGATAAAACAATAATTGCTTATTTTCTGTACCTCGTTTGTGGCAAATATTTTGCTTAGAGTTTGTCAACTTCTTAAAAAAAAATTAAAACATAAAAAATAAAAGTTCCCTCAGGTTCAGGAACCTCAATTGGTTAGTTGTCCCCTTTGAACTGGTTTTGAGAGCATGTCTAGCAATGTAATCTTGATTGACAATTGATGTGGGAAGGCCTAGCACATTTTGGGGAAGTACTATCTCTGATCAGTTGGTCTTGAGTTGTACAAGAAAGCCGGCTGAAAGACCTGTGGATGACATGTGATGTTTGGAGGGACAAGACTCTACAGACTGGGAGAGGAGCTTAGGGCTTGACTTGCTGTAGAGCTAGCTGTGAGGCTTATCAGTTTGGCATCTTCTCTGAACTTCGCTTTACTGAGAGAGACATGGCAACGAACTCCTGGTGTCACTCCTGGTCCCTCCTGCTGTCTTATGCCAATCCATCTGAGGCCTGGCTGATCCTTCTAGGTCGTGCCAACACCACTGCTATCCTGACACTACTGAACTGGACTCCTGGTGTATCTGTGACCTGTCTGCAAGTGGATCAAGCTGCCGCTGCTAACCTGTGAACTGAACTCTTGATTTCCTGACAACACAGATGGGATTTGCTCCAAAGAATCCATTATTTCTAAACAGGTCCACTTCCCCCATGTCCTTTCATTTCCACTACCTCTGGTGGGTGGTGGGCTAGAAGGGACTTTAAAATGTTTAAGACACATCATTAAAAGTAGGCTTAGGTTACCTCACTCAGGATGATATCCTCCATATACATCAATTTGCCTAAGAATTTCATAAATTCATTGTTTTTAATAGCTGAATAGTACTCCATTGTGTAAATGTACCACATTTTCTGTATCTATTCCCTGTTGAGGGACATCTGGGTTCTTTCCAGCTTCTGGCTATTATAAATAAGGCTGCACTCACTGATAAGTAGATATTAGCCCAGAAACTTAGAACACCCAAGATACAATTTGCAAAATACTAGAAAATCAAGGAGGACCTATGTGTGGATACTTCATTCCTCCTTAGAATAGGGAACAAAATACCTATGGAAGGAGTTACAGAGACAAAGTTTGGAGCTAAGACGAAAGGATAAACCATCCAGAGACTGCCCCACCCGGGGATCCGTCCCATAATCAGCCACCAAACGCAGACACTATTGCATATGCCAGCAAGATTTTGCTGAAAGGACACTGATATAGCTGTCTCTGTTGAGGCTATGCTAGTGCCTGGCAAATAGAGAAGTGAATGCTCACACAGTCATCTATTGGATGGAACAGAGGACCCCCAATGGAGGAGCTAGAAAAAGTACCCAGGGAGCTGAAGGGGTCTGCAACACTATAGGTAGAACAACAATTTGAACTAACCAGTACCCCTAGAGCTCGTGTCTCTAGCTGCATATGTAGCAGAAGATGGCCTAATCTGCCATCATTGGGAAGAGAGGCCCCTTGGTCTTGCAAACTTTATATGCCCAAGTACAAGGGAACGCCAGGGCCAAGAAGTGGGAGTGGGTGGGTAGGGGAGCAGTGTGGGGGGAGAGTATAGAGGACTTTCAGGATAGCATTTTGAAATGTAAATGAAGAAAATGTCTAATAAAAAATTGAAAAAAAAAAAGAAAGCCGGCTGAGCAAGTCCTAGAAAACAACTCAATAAACAGTGTTGTTCCATGGTTTCTGCTTCTGCTTCTGCTAGCTGCTCTTGATGACTGACTGTAGCCTGTAAGCCAACTAACCCCTTTCTCTTCATGTTGCTTCTCAGCAGTGTTTTATCACAGCAACAAAATCAGTCTAGGACAGAAGGCTTAAGGCATCTGTGTATATTTTATATTTTCTTTACAATTTAAACACCGCTTAAGAAAGGGCTGAAGAGATTGCTCAGTGGTTGCAAGCTCTTCCTGCTCTTGCAGAAGCTTGGGTTCACACAAAATACCTCTAATTCCAGCAGCTCTAACAGAGTATTTCTGGTCTCCGCAGGTACCTGTGAGCAAATGGTGCACAGAGAGATAGGCAGGCACCCACAGACACATACACATAAAATGCAATAAATAACTCTTAAAAAAAAAAAAAAACTTCTCAGAAGAATTCCAAAATATGTGCTCTGTAAAGTTTCCATGTAGTATATAATTATACTGGAGGAAGCATATGGTGAAAATTAAAATATTTTAACTTAAGTTTAGACTCCAAATTTACTGTATAATTACATGTTTGGCTTCCTAGATACCACTTTAATGAACACTGAAGGTCATGGTATTTATTTTAAAATATCTTTGTACACTTTGGGAAATCCTTTATTGTAGCTAATCAGCAGAAGGATGGATTCTGAAACTCCAAAAGGAGTATTACAGACTATTAGAATGCATTTAGTTAAATTGGGGAAAAGAAATTAACCTTGAGCATGCTTTGGTACACCAGAAATATTGAAATTATAGTCCCTTCATTGAACATAATGACTTCATTCTACAAGCAGCATTAACTAGAATTTCACTGTACATATTGTATGAAGGGATATATCATTACCTGGTTAATAGCTATCTCATCTTAACAATAAAATAGACTTCTTCTTTCCACTCACTAATAACTAAAGGAATACACAATGTCCAGTCTGGGTCTCTAAACTTCTTCTGGAATAGTTAGCATTTCTTTGTGATCACCCCCACCCCTTTGGGAAGCACCAAACTTCCTTTATAGAAGGGCCTGTCCTCAGGGGAGGAAATGTGAAAGTGAGCACTTAAGTGTTTCTTACTTTACTATTTGTTAATTAACTGAACACCTTCATCAGCAAATCCTTGAGCTTGCTTAAATTTTAAAGACTAAGCAATGTGAGAGTGAGGCTTGTGTGCAGTGTGTATGCTATGGAACAATTGGATTTATTTTCATCCTATATGCAATTACATGGTGTGGAAATCAATGGGAAGCAAAGGCACGGGTAATTAAAAGATGCTCTGTTTTCATTTTATTTGAAATGCTTACGTTCTATTTATTAAAAAAAACTCCCCTCAAATAAAAAACAAGCAAAACCTTAAACACACACCACACACACACACACACACACACACACACACACCCATACAATTTATAAATATACTAAGATTTTGTGCAGATTTACCATTTGACCATAAGTTTATTGAAGTGAGAATCGCACAATAAGATCACACACTTTTAACTAAATGTTATGTGCTGTTTCCTTTGTTAAACCACTTAATTTTACACTAATGTCACCTGGGTCATTAGCCTTTTCTGCTCACCCCTACCACCTCCACTGCCTTTGCTCTAGGTGCAAGTTTCCTGTGAGTGAGCTCTTATCATGCCAGGTACTTCCTGTTGCACACTGATTAAACACATTAGTTTCTATGACCAGAATTTTTTTTGCTCTTTCAATTATTCTTTTTCTCACTTTTCAAGTGGCAGAGTAGAGTCTGAGATCTTTCCTGGGTTATTTGGAACACTTTAACTAGTGAAACTATATAAGAAATTATACAAGTACATTTTTATTTCTTTGTGTTCCTACATCACATATAGGAGATTCATTCCAGGACTCTCCAAATATTTGACATAACCAGATTATATTTTTTACTGAATATAGTTATAATGAAATTTAATTTGTTAGTTATGCTTAAGAGACTTACAACTACAAAGATTAAAATAATGATAATAGGATAATGCACTAAAGTTATTTGGAATTTGTGAACTGTTATGGACAGATATTTTTGCTTGGTAACCACACTATAGTTGAGTGTAGAGAGCAAAATCAGTGATAACAACTGAATATCTCATATGGATGGGGGATAGAGCACACTACAGCCATCCAGAACCCAATGGTGTGGGGTACTCAAGCGATTCAGTGCATGGCTTAATGTTTTGCTTTCAAGTATTTTCTCTTTTAAAATGAAAATTGTCCATTAAGAAAAACTGTCAAGTGGGAAATACTGCTGAAATAGAACGCTGCTCAAAGAGAAATACTGTTTAATGAGAAGCACTATCTTCTGGAAAATTCTTCCCATCGACACATACAAATATAGAGACTAGATCAAGTTTTTACTTAAAAGTCCAGCTCACCCATAAACTCTGTTTTATTACAAATTTACAGAAATAATTTTATTGAATAATCTCAGGCCAAATGAAGTGAGTGAACTGGGGACAGGGGTCCTTATTCCTGCTGCTTCTTTGCATAGAAAAAGACTTCATACATTGGGACCTCTCTTCCTTCTCTTCCTTCACTCACTTTGCTCTACAGGAAAATCATTTAATTCGTAAATTTGGTGAATACAACCTTGACAACCCAGGTAGCTTATTAAGACACGGAAATGCCCACAGTTCTTCGCCTTCGCCTCCCTTACAGAAATTTGCTGATATTGCTCAGATCACATCTGCTTGCCTAACAAGTAAAGTCATCTTCAGGAGCAATAGATTTCCCCACTGAACCACATCTAGCAGTAACAAATGCAATATTTGGGAAAGAGCTATGTGATAAACTACTTACCCTGAAAGTATAATGATTAGAGTTCAGATTATTTGAACCTGTGTAAATGGGTTGTTTCATTTGGAGTATGAAAACATTTTAGCTTTCAAGGTCTCAGTTGTCAACGGTTAGCAGCCATTTCTAAGCAATGGAGTTCTATTTGGAAGGTTCCTTTGTATACCTATATCTTTTATGGTATGGTCTATGTTTTCTTCTAGTAGTTTCATTATTTCAGATTTCGCACTGAGGCTTCTGATCAAACTGGAGGTTTTTTGTTGTTGTAGAATTGTCTTGTGATTTTTGTTTTTTGTTTTTTTGTTGTTTGTTTATTTTCTAGTTGGGTGATAGACATGAGCCTGACTTTATTGCTCTACATGTGGATATTGAGTTTTCCAAAAACGATTTGTTGAAGATGCTTCTTCCTATGTGTGATTTGGCATATTTATCAAACATCAGGGGGCTATTGTTACATGAACTTACAGAAGTTTGGGTAATGTATTCTGTTCCATTGGTGTACATATCTATTTTTTGTGTCATTACCTTGCTCTTTTTACATCTAATGGTGGTAAAGCTTAAAGTCTTCTGTGATGACCCTTCAGAGATTAATCTTTTGTCTCAGCATCATTTTAGTTATTCTGAAATTTTTATGTTTTTTTTTTTTTTTTTTTTTTTTTGGTTTTTGAGACAGGGTTTCTCTGTGTAGCCTTGGCTGTCCTGGAACTCACTTTGTAGACCAGCCTGGCCTCGAACTCAGAAATACACCAGCCTCTACCTCCCAAATGCTGGGATTAAAGGCGTGTACCACCACGCCCGGCAATTTTTATGATTTTTGTGTGCACTTTAAGGTCTTTTTCTGCTCTTAAAAACATGTAATGGGGATTTTAAAGAGCACTTCACTGACTGTAAAATATTTTTGGTTGAATGGACAAATTTCCAATATTAACTTTACTAATCCATGAATCTGAGAGAAATTTTCATCTTTATAATCTCTTCAGGGATTTAAGGTTTTCACTGTAGAGACCTTTTACCTCCTTAGTTTTATTCAATGAAACAGCATAGAAAACTCAAACATGAGTATGTTTAATTTTAGCTATCTGATATTTGACAAAGATTCCAAAATACACAATGGGGACATTTTCTTGAAAGATAATACTTCTTTAGTTTCCCGACGGCTTCAGTATACTAGGGAGAAATAAATAGGAATGAAGTAGTTAGCTAAATAAGAGCTTTCCTTTGACTAGAAGGAGTAGTGTGTAAAGACAGGCCAGGGATGTAGAATTTGTGAGTATCTAATACTAGAAAATAGTGTCAAAGGGAAAAAGCATTCTCAAGTAGGTTTTCTTTTGCTGCTATGTTGTGCATGTGTGTGTGTGTGCATGTGTGTTAGTGTGAACATGTGAGTGTGTGTGTTGCTTTAAATGAATAATGACTGACACATTTAACTTAATAATTAACCCTAGCAACAGTGAAATTTTGCTTAGAAACAAAGAAGAGAAAATGATTAAGGACAGCTCATATCACACTTTTCCTACAACATTTTTCAATTTGTCGTCTTCTTTTCTGGATATATTTTAGATTTTGTCCTCTAAGTTCTGAAGTAACTGGGGTACATTGTTAAATCATAACTGTTTCCCTTTAACAGACTGGGACTCTAAGAAGTCCTATCCTGTAGCCTGAAGGATTCAGGCCATGCCTCTCTCTAGCTTTCTGCATGGAAGGGAGAGTTAAGAAGCTATTCTGTGTATTGCTCTTTTACAGCTAATGCTTATGGACCTATCTAGTACCAAGTTGCCTATGTGCCCTGCAAGACAGGTAATCATAGACTAAATCACATTGTGAAGAACTTTTCATCATGACAGGCCTCTTTTTTGCTCATAGTATTTTTCTGAAAGCTGACCTACAGGTTTCTTTCTGTCACCCTGTTCATAAGGCCTCTCACTTTTATGCTATCTTTAAACTTGCCCTCTTAATGTAGGTTGTCTCTAAGCTTTAAGGGAAAGCATTTCCTTTAAGGAATGAAAAGCCCCAAGAGTAAGCCATTCTCATAGAAGTGTGAAAATTCCTGTGGTACCGATCTTCATATATAGTTCTGTTTCTTTTGAATGTTCTCATGTGCAAAAGTAACTTTTATTTGCTTGATTTAATTGTCATCTTGGGGGCTTACAACTGAATAAGATAACCCTTTCTAGCTCTTTCTGAACTCTGGCTAGCTGCTTCAACTCAGCTGTTCTGGCTCAAATTCCTCTCCAAGCTGACTGATTCAAACTGGGTTCTCTCAGTTACTCATTGAATTGCTCTTCTTGGTATCAAACTAACACTAACAACTTGTTCTAATCTGGCCCATTCTTATATTCTGGCTTTAACTGCCTCTGCTGACCTGCACTGAAACATGAGTTCTATATGAATGCACAAACAACTCAAGTCCACCGCAGTGCATTCACTACACAGATTCCCAGTTAACTGACCAGAACTGACTGAAAGCTCTCCCTAAGCTCCCTTTAAATAGCATCTCTTTCCTGTGCAGATCTCCTGAGAATTGGGTGTATGCTATACTGCCAAATCTGTCTCTGATTAGTTACTTTGTCTGCTGCTCAATTAAACAGACATCATTTCAAACAAGGCTGCTTCCTTCTACAATCTAGTGTTTTTCTTAAAGGTGTGTACAATGGTTATGTCTGTATTTCAGCCATAGAAATTAGAGGTGTGTGGTATGTGTACATGTCAATTGCATCATACCTTTGTGATACCTTGCCAGAGCAGCCATGTTCTGAACTAAAACTTCTTTACACTCATGCCTTATCGTGAAAAGTAACAATGCAAAGATCCTTTCTAATATATGTTCTAAGAACTTATAGTTCACTTTATCGTTTATTCACTATATATTGGTAATTTGCTCATATTATATCCTGGCAATTGGAAGCTCTTTCCTACTCTATAACTTTATTTAGTTTACCATGAGATTGAACTAAATATTATGAATCTTTGTATGGGAAATATAGAGGCATGTTTTTTGAATATATGTAGAACAAATTATAAATGATTCTTCCATAAATGTATTAAAATAATTTAAATGAAAATGAGTTTGATTTATTGTGAAGCAATAAGCTAAAATATATGTATATATGCATATGTATACACATACATATATATACACACACTGCTGGTGTTGTTTGTATATGAAAAACATATATCAGGAAGGAAATACAGGTGCTGCATCATAGCAGTGAAACAAATGAACAGAATAGAAATTCTCCTTATTCATTTTATAACATTTAATATTTTAATATTAGGTTCTCAACTTCTTTTCCCAGAATTACTCCAAAGTGCTATGTTGTTTTCTTGAAGGAAAGAATGATTATTTAAAAAAAAAAAAGAAAACCAAAAAGTCAAAACTGACCAATCAATGAAGAAACAATGGCCCACACACATTCAACATACATACAATATTTACTTACCTACAATCCAATGTACCCATGCAAAATTTTGTTTATAATTGTTTTAGACTGTTGTTGCTAAAGTTGTACATTTCTTCTATGAGAGCATGTTTTAGTTTTTTTGCAAACAATTTTTAAATCAAGTATGAAAGCAACCCTTTTTAAAATTTCTAATTATTTTTTCTTCTATAAATTTATTGTTCTCTGAATTCATTAAACAATGATTTTAAAAATGATTTAAGGAAATCATTTTTATGTTTTCCAGCTACAAATTTTAGAAGGGTATTTCCAAGTATTGAATTATTTTCTGGTTCCAAATATAAAAATATCACAGAAGCCACCACCCACACGAGAAATGAGTCAATACTAAGAAGACAAAACAAACTCCAGGAACAATGACAGCAATAGGCTGTGTATGTTCCTGGAACAGAGAACAGACTAACAGACAGCTGTAGGATGCCCAGGAAGGACAAGAGGGAGGAAAGAACAGTGTCACAAGTAGGAGAGATGCCGAGGAGTTTAGCAATTGCCTGGATCTCTATATTTGAAGTCTAGATTTAAGTCAATCAACCCTACAGGTAAAGACAAAGTGAAGCTTTAAATAACAAAGTTAGGAAATAAAATCTGAGTCTCAAGCTAGGTCTGTCTCCTTCCTGAATGAGGATAGCATAGGTGAGAACATCTTCTCAGGGCCCCTCCCTCACTCCTCCTAATTTTTCAGGATGAGCACAGCCCTTGACAAAAGGGCCTGACTAACTGTGGGCAAGAAGACCACCTTCGCTTTCATATTGAGGCATTCTGCAATAAACTTTTACAAAAAGATTTAGGTTGGTCCTTTTTCCTCCATTAGTGAATCATTTATCATATATGCCAAGTTATGTGGAGCCCAGTCAGGAATGAAGTGGAATTTAATTAGGTCTCTCAAGGACCTGCACAAGAATTTAAGGTCCCTGAAGGCATTAAAAACCTGACTTTTTCATTCTTTCTTTAGTGCATGACAGTTGAACTAAAACTAGAGTCAAACTAAACCATTTCAAAATATGGTTCCAGAACTCCGAAGGTTTATGACTGTGGAGGGAAAAGCAGGTGTGGTGACACACTTTAGTAAAACTAACTTAACTATGAGAAAGCATGATGAACATTGCTCTCAAAGGTCATCTTGTGAAAAGTATATCAATTGATGTAAAAGTTAAACAGTGAATGTTTTATGCTGAGCACTCAATAAAAGTTAGTGGTTTAATATGCACACACTGGATTTTCTTTAAAAATAGGACACCACTTGGACAGTAGGGAAAGAGGGCTAGATCTGGGAAGAGTTGGGGGAAAGAGGTAAATATGATAAAAATAAAATGTATCAAATCCTCAAACAACTATCGATAAATGAGTAAATAATAAACTAAGAAATAAAATGATTTCATGTTATCAAAATGGAGGTTAAAACACACACACACACACACACACACACACACACACACAAACACACACACAAGTGAATAGAGCCTCCTCAGAATGACAGAGGGTAGATCTTACAGAGCTCTTGACAGGGAAACAGAAAGTAAAAAAAGAATAGGCCAGAAGCTAATGGGCCAGCTACCCTGGACCAGAACCAACAAGAGTGACACTGCTAAAGTCAAGTGAGAAGGGGAGAACTGATTCCCCAAAAAGTTGGCCTCTTACTCCACACATGTGCTATGGGAAATACTTGCTTTTTATCTCCATGTGCATGTGTGTGCATAAACACACACACACACACACACACACACACATCTCAATCATTTAGGTTTTAAGAATATATGGTGTTCATGTTAATGAATATTTAAAAATGTTTTTGAGGTATGGGTAGTGAGGTGGGATGAGTGGAAGGATGGGAAACTGGTTGGAATGTATAGTTTGAGAGCATGATCTATTTTTAATAAAAAGAAAAGAAAATTAAAATAATGATATTTGATTAATTTTTACACATTTATGCAAAATGTAATACAAATTAAATTTGAAAGATTTTCTATGCCAAGTATATACTGAAATCTCAGTGCTAAATTTGTAGTTGTTGGTGAACCATTAGAAGTTTTGGAGTTAGTTATGGAACAGAATTTTGTTTTTGTAGCTTGCTGGCTTTTCATCTCTGAAAATAACTACATATACTTAATTTTCTTATCATGAACAAGAGTAATGTGATCTTATCTCTGTGATAGGAGTGTTACGACAGCTAAAAGCATGGCTAGCCAGATGCCTAAAAAGTGTCTGAAGCACAGTAAGATTCAGTAAATAATTGTATATTAAAACTGTCATCATCCACTCAGAGAAACAACTTTTCAATGTCTAGGGCACTCATCAGGAAGAGCACATAATGTCAGTCTGTACAGTTCTGAATAACATAAGAGATGCATATTCTTAGATGGAGAAGTAATTTTGTTAGAGATGGAATCTTTTTTAGGTTTTATTTTAATGTATTTAAACACAAACTATCTTAATAAAATATAAATTTAATAATTATATGAAACATATTATATATAGGCCATCAAATCTTAGAAGGTCTATTAAAAGAAATGTAATGGGAAATGTTTATTCTGTTAACCATATAATTACATAATGTTGAAAGATCCAAAAGGAGGAGTGATTGCATAAGATTCAACTGACAGATTATAGAACTAAAAAGCCCTGAAAAATAAAAATATAGTTTGCAAAAACACAAATGTAGCAATAGTTCTATAAATACATTAAACAACCACTTGTAAACTGATATTGACTACTCTGTACACAAAAGAAGAAAGATCTGAATAGACAAAATAAAATCGCACTGTCACCTCCTGCCATAATGCAACAGTAACTTTTGATATCTCAAAAGAACAGCCATTTATAATATGTGATCACGTGACTATACAAGTAGAAATCTGAATGCAGGAAATTGGTACAGTGAAGACTTTCCATGTTCTGGGTGAAATCATTGGAAACTGAATTCAAAGTACTGATTTACTAATACAGAGAGGGCTTGGCACCTAAGATAAGATTTATAGCAATGTAAGTGTATCGTCACAGGGAAAAGCTTTAATTCTTATATAGCCATACACTAGAGAAAGTTTCCAGTGGCTGAAATGATATTTTAAATGGTTTTTGTGATTTGGGAAATACTTGTAATATGAAATAAGAGAAAGGATCTAAAGAAATTATTACAATGCAAAATGTGGGCTTAATCATAACATAAGTAATAAAAGAAGAGAATCAAACTGAACAACTGATAACCTTTGACAATTTATGGTTTTTGTCCTTGTGCTTTCCTATATAAACAGTATAAAAATTTTAAGGGACTCTATAGTTAAGGATACAGTGAATTTATAAGCTGATAATTTATCTCAGATGATAATACATTTGAAAAGTTAATTTTATTTAAATGGGAAAAAGACAGAAACCCTTCCTTTTAGGCATTTTCAAGCTTAAATAGGCACCGAGTTTACAATACATCTTTCTGGAGATATAGAGAAGAGAAGCTAATGTTGAAAATAGTACTGGCATCTCTTTGCTGGTGGGAATTCAAGAAGTAAGGCATCTGAGCCCTTGTGGGAAATTGTTTAAGTTGGCAAGAGCAGACACATATCATTAAGCTATAGATCCATATTCACTTTCGGGTCCTGGTTTATATATTAGGAAATGAAGACTGCTTATAAACGGTATAAACTCAAAATATTTCATTTTGCTTTTGAGTCAGGACAAGATTATATCCATGGAGAAAGTTTTGTTATGTGACAGAGTCACAGAGACTGATAATACAATAGTTGTTTTTAAATTTAGCCAAGTCCTTGATGTGAGAAATTTTAGTTCATTGTTGATGACACAGATTGCAGAAGCATATGGAAGCAATTAGAGGAAAGTAAATGGAGACAGTGGGTGCTGGCTACATATTTGTGGAGCCTGATTAGATAAAAGGAATAATATGGGATGAAATCTCAAGGAGGCAATGAGGTCTCTGGTGTCTACTTACAGATGAGGAAATTTGAGCATGAGAGCAATTCAAAGAATACAAAAATCAATGATTCTCTGGTGAGGATGTGGGAGTGTGGAGCATCGTTATGATAAATTAGAAGGTTATGTTGCAAAGGCCGGGGTTAGATTTCCAGATAAGGTTCTTCCTCTGCTGAGATGAGCAGGAAGTTCTGATTGAAGCAAAATTTTATCAGGAGACTGGCATCTGTGTCTGGGAAGCAGGAAGGAAGGAAGCACAAGATCAAAAGATAAGAATGGCTCTCTCAGAAGGAATGAAGGACCCAGAGGCATGTCTAATGTTTACTGATTTGCTAACCCCTGTGCGTATTTCTTCCCATCTCTTGGAGATATTGCCATCTTTTCCTATGAATTGTAATTTTCCATAGGTAGTAAGGTAGGAAAAGGATTATATAGGATTACAAACAGTATATTGGCTACTAGAGGAATGCAGCAGGTTATATTCAGAAATCAAGTGGGTAGATGAGCCTGCCCAGTGTGTGGTGGTTTAACAAAACCTAATGATCTGGCTAACTCAATATGCTCCTTTTAATCAATGCCTTCCATATCTGAGCGGACCCCCCCCCCCAGCACATTCTCACATTACCAATGTGGGTGATATCTTCTGGATATTTTCTGTGCTTCTAAGTTAAAACTGTCTTTGACACCACTCCCCCTTTCTGTCCTTTTAGGTTTTCAGTACCAGATATATTTCAACTATCTTAGAGCCCAGATACACAGTGGATCCATAGGAACAGAACGATTCTTACTTGGCTCCATAAAGCAGGTACTGAACTGCATTGTCTCAGGTTGCTTAGAGATACTGCATTCATATTCATAATAGATTGCGTAATTATGAGATCCTGATTTTCCTATTTCCCAGTGTGCATTTCAGCTCAGCTGTATTACCAAATTAAAGGAGACAATGCAACTTTTCAAAATAAGTGTTTTACTGTGTGTGTTGCTGTTCGACACTGCTCTATTTTTAATTTGTTCATCACTGATAATAAAGACAAATTGTTGTTCTAACTATTATCTGGAACGTGGCACTTTCATTTCATTGCCTCTGTAATAGTTGTTCGTGTGTCATTCAATGATGATGAATCTTTTTCTCTAAACCATGCCGGAGAAGCTGGGAGAGATTGTAGCACAACAAAGTCATATGAGGTGGAATAAGGAAAAGTTCTGTGTGTCCCCATTGCACTTCTATTGCTTAGCAAAGAGAGGGTGCATAGAAGGCATCATTTCTAAAAGATGGAATAAGAATAGAAACTTAACTTTCTTCAACTATGTTTGTAATTTCCCCCTCGCATCTAATCTACATAGTCCTTAATTCCCCAACATGGGAATCAGAAACAAGTCAAATTGGCTTTCTGAACTCAGAGAAACAAAAAAGCAAATGTGATTTCACTGTTTCTCTTGCAAATAGATCTGAGCTTCATGGCTAGACAGCATTTACCACTGTACCTTAAACTTCAAGTTAATGTATATAATAGCACAAACATTTATATTCCTTGTTGGAAAACAGTAGCAATAAATATATTTAGTACATCTGTACTCATCAATGGGGATTTCCTGTGAATCAGTAAGACTGAATTCTACCAGTATCTCAGTTTAGAATATGATGGGTTACACCTCTCCACAACTCTAGGGCAGGGCAAAGGAAACCTAAGAAGCAATAAGCCATAGGAAGTAATTAACATGGCAAGCATGGTTTAATTTCTTCCTCAGTCGTTCTTTGGATAAGATTGAATTGGTCAAGTGTGTTGCTCAGAGTTCCTTCTAGGGGGCAGCAGCGCCCTGGAATTTTGCCAACAATCCTTTCTATTTAAACCTTCCTCATGCTCCTTACTTAGGTCTTCTTCAAAGAAGCAAACTGTACGAACATAAATGTGTCAACCATGCTATTGAAGGGCACAGTGATGTCAGAAACAGTAATATCCTACCCAAAGTTATTAAGTGGAAGGATGGTAGAGAACATTTAAAAAGAAAACATAGTAATACAGACCAGAAGAGACAAACCTCATAAAAGACCTATTAAAAAGCACCCCATTTCATTACTCAATGTATGGAGTCCATGTTTTACTTTCCAATTTAATGGTTATTAAAATCAACATTGTAGGCATAAATATGTTTGTTTGCAAAATAAAATCTTGAGACAGTTTAAGTGTGTGAGAGTTAAGAACTTTTGGAAGAGGTAAAAATAGACTTAGCTCTCAGCTGCAGCTTTCATGATTACCTTGATTTTCAAGAACATTTACTTTATTTGTGAATTTTAATTTGAATGAAGATTCTGGGTTTGTGAAATAACTGCAAAAACAAATCAGTTGTTACTTCAAAATTCCCAAATCCTCTCTGGATTCCCTTCTAATGGAGGTGCGAGGCAAGTAAATTGTGGTATCAGATTATAAAGAACTTTTACTTCTTATCTCACTTTGACACATTCAGTTACAGGGCCCAAATTCAGGAGAGTGAAGTCATATTATTCTGGTTATCAACACAGGACTAATAACGATGGCTTAACTAACTACTTCTAAAGTGAATTGACATTATTATTTCTTTTCTCTGATCATGATGTGGTGGAAGGAGGACGCTTCCATTTCACTTTACCTTCATGATTGTTTCTCCTGCTTTTTGAGTTAACTGCATTTCAGAATTATAGTAGAACTAAATAGAAGATGAAAATGCTATCCAGAATCTCAATGTTCTAAGATAGTCTCACTTTTATAACACTGAAAAGGGGCCCTGCTTAATTGTCATGACTTTGTAAAATATATGATTCTGATATTTTCTCTTTTCTGAGGGAGATAAAATAATAGACCAAATGGGAGAAATTATCGCTGAGTTATATATAACTTCTAATTTGTGCACTGAGTTCTTACTCATCACTCCTGATTGCCAAACCTTAGAGCTTAGAAAAAATATATTTCCACTAATCATAAGGATAAGAGTCTGATATTATTTATCAAGAACATATTCACTCTTTAACAGCTTTCTTCAATTAACATTTGGCGGAAAAGTGCAATTATTGCTAGAGACATGTAAACACTCATACTGTTCTTTTCTCATACAGCCTTGTCTGTTACTGTAAAGTTTTTCAATTGCTGTCGATGAAAGGAGAGTTGCACTTTTAAGATAAATTCAGAATGCCTTCTTCAGATTACCCACTGGTCATGAAACAAACACTTGTCACAAAGTCATGCATGGCTGCTCCCATAATCACTGCCTTCTCTTTTATTGGTATTTTTCTTAATTAACCAAAATATCTGCCACTGGCCTTATGAAAGTGTTCATCTGCTTTCCTTTAATTTGAAGGAGATTAAAAGTGAGATTTGACATTTATTAAACACAGAATTTAAGGTGATTTTAATTGCAAAATAAAAAAAAAAAACACTTCAGAAGGATATGTAAAATGTACCTTAGTTCTGTCTTACAGTGAAGATGGTATTAAACAATGAGGAGAAGAAGAAGAAAACAAAACATTAAGAACATGACACAAATGGCCTTATAATGTATGAATAATCTGCATAAAGCCTAGCTGGGAACACTTAAGGAGTGAGCTGAAGATCAACAACTGCCTAGGGCAGCTTTTATATCTTACAGTGATGTCTGAAATGTCGATTTGTCTTTGAAAATGTAGATGAGTTTGGAAAGACAGTAATATAAGTCTGAAAACTTGTCATTGAGATTAACCAGTTCAATTAATATCCTTGCACACTGTATTCTGCCTACATATTGCCTAACTTTAAGGTGAATATGGGATACATAGCTGACGTCCAAGTGGTCTATGTAAGTTTCACATTTTATGACTATCCTGCTTAGATCTTGATGCAAAAAGGGGCCACCGTACATGGTCTCCTCTGCCATGATTCCTGTTTAGCCTTGTCACACTGGGCTTTTAAAGGAAGCTCTATCTTTGCAGCCCAGGCTACATGTGACAAGATTAAATTGGCACACTTTCGCTGTATCGCTCTTGTGTTCCTGGCAGCACAAGCCTGGCAGAGCCTTCTGAGAGAAGTCTCAGCTGTCACTCAGTGACCCATTAACACAACTGTTCCATCCTGCAGTGTCATTTTTTTTTCATTCTTGTGGATATAATGCTCCCAGGAGACTGCAGATACCTGCAGGAATGAGAGAGAACAGCAGATTCAGGCTATCAAAGACAGAGCAAATACCACTGCCAGAGCACAAATTCCAACAGATGAATTCTAAATGCAGTAAAAGAGGCCTATTATAATGGCAGATTTTGGATGTGTAAGAGGGTCCATCTTTAAGAACTATGGTATCTTTTTAGCACACTATTTTCTTTGCTCTGTTTGAATATCAAAAGTATACAAAATGAGACTTGCAATGAAGAAAGAAGGTGCTTTGAACCTATAATAGAGGGTTATGGGCAAGAATTTAAAACTCAATAGCAGACAATGGATACAGAACAGAGCACACATTCAACAGAATTGCTTACTAATCTAAGCACAGCAGGATCTTTGAGTAGGGGTGGCTTATTGGTGTAAAAAAAAAAAAAAGAAAGAAAGAAAATTGCCAAGTATCCTTATGGCCCTGTGATACTGAAGCCTTCTTCTATGTCAAGATTGAACTGATATCAGAAATTTAAGCAAACACAACTGCTCTCTAGAGGTTCAAACTAGCATATTGTTTCATGGGCAAGTTCTTAGAAGCTATGTTTATGGTTAATAGATGAAGAAGAATTGTGAGAACTTGACTCTATGGCTGGTGAGATGGCTCATTAGGTCAAAGCCTCATGGCCAGAGCTCAAGTGAAGGTGGGAGGAGACAAGCAGCTCCCCAGCTTTGTAAACCAGGCCTGAGTAAAGCCCCCTAACTACAATGCTCCATGCATAGGATGAAAGGTTTATTGGGGACCAAACTGCCATGGACATATCTGGGGGTGGGAGGAGAGCAAAATGACAGAAAAGTAAAGTTTAGGTGCAGGATAGGGACCCTGGAGCTGATACAGGATTGCAGACTGAGTGGACACTGGGTGCCTTGGCCAAGGGTAATTGACCTTTTGGGAAAGGATAAGGTGGTTCCTGTTAAGGAGAAACCTTGCCTTAAGGGATCTGCTTTTATGGTGGACAGAAAATTGTCTTTAAACTTCTCTTTACCCAGCCAAAGTTCTTCTGTTTAGGACACAATTTCCCACATTCCTGGTTTTTGTCTGTTTTGTTAGTTTTGTTTTATTATATTTTTTTTGGGGGGGGAGAAGGGATCAGCAATGCTTTGGACCTAACAAAGTTTTCCTCTTACCTTTACACATGAGCTGTGGCAAACCCAGGGAAATATTAGTGATCTCCAAAACCAGACTGTATCTATCTAATCTGATGCAACTCACAGCACTATCATGCAAGATGGTTTTGGTTGTGGGAGAGCCCAGAATGTCTATTGGAGCAAGGCTTTACAGTAAAGAGCAAGCAGGGAGTACATGTGCAATCATTTAACTGGAAAGCTGATGTGGCCTTTAACATAATTGGCTGGTGCTGGGAGTCATATCATAAACTTAACTTTTGCTCCCCTTGGCATTGGTGGTCATTAGGCAAGGGGATGGGCTTATAACCTGGGGTGCAGGTTTGTTGGGGGACACTGGAGACACTGGTCTTGTTGAGGGTGTAACTTGGAAACACTGGTCTTGTTGGGGATTAGCCTAGAGACTGGAGCCAGGCTCAGGTTTTGTTCGGGGGCAACTTGGAAACTAATGCTAGTTAGTTTACCAGAGTTCAAACTTAGGTCAGGTTCTCTAAAATGGTGTCTGAACTTAAAAGATTTGGCATCTCAAAACAAACAAACAAACAAACAAACAAAACAAAACAAAACAAAACAGGCATAATTCAGAGCTGTCACAAAGCGTAAAGAAGCCTGAACAGCTGAAAATTCAAAGTGCCCATAAGATATAAAGTTTTAGTGCTCTCAGGCTGAAGTTCTGCAACCTCCAGATTATGACAGAGTAGGAGAATAAGAGTTGCATTGTCCTCAGGAATATTAACTAGTGTTTTAAACATTTTAGCAGCAAGATTATCTTGAAAAGTTAGCATTTAAACAGTTTAAACTACAGATAATTTGCAAATTTCTTTTTCTTTAAATAAAAATAGTGTAGGATGGAATAAACTTACCAAATGTACTTTAAAGATCAAATACAAAACCAGAGGTGTGCAAGGAGTGAGAAAAAACTATCTACTAGGACCTTTAAAAAAAGAAAACCACAAATTATTAAAACTACTTCCTCATTAGAAAACATTAAGACCTCTACCGTGCCAGAACAGTATATAAGCAAGTAGAAGTCCATGATCTATGAGTGTGTCTGTATTTGCACATACTTTTCAATAAATGTTAAAATGTTGATAATTTTTTTCTTTTAAAAACGAAAGAATGATGTCATTTTTGCTCCCTCCCTCCTGCCTGCCCTTTTTCCTCCCCCTCTTTCCCTCCTCTCCACCACCCCTCATTTTGAGGTCAAAGAGACCACAAATTGGCTGAGAATAAGATTAAAGTCCGGCTCCTACAAACCTCCATGCCTAGTGTCTGCGATTACAGGGATGTGTGGCAGGCACAGTTACTGTCCGAGATTAGAGAGAGGTGCTGGGATGGAACCCCAAAGCTCTGTACAGTAGGCTATGTCCTCACCCTGCCAGGACTTTTTTGAGTTGTCCAGGGAAAAGACACTCAGGTGCTGTGTGGGTGACAATGATGATGGTGTTAAATAAAAGGAAAGTGTCAGAGATCCTCCCTTTTAGGTTGGAAGCATGGTGGGGGGGGCGGAGCAGGGCCCCGTGGGCGTGGCTTCTGGCTTGCTGACGTAGGCAACGTGTTTGCGTTGCCGCGCTATTGTTGCGTCAGAGGAGCTCTGGCCGCCATCTTAAAAGCCGCGGAGTGATCGTTGGGAGCCGCTACCGTTGTGCCTCGCGTTTCTCCATGAGGAAAATGCTGGCCGCTGTGCTGTCTCACGTATTTTCGGGAATGGTCCAGAAGCCTGCTCTCAGAGGACTGCTGTCATCTCTGAAGTTCTCCAACGACGCCACCTGTGACCTTAAGAAATGCGACCTGTACCGGTTGGAGGAGGGCCCACCGACCTCCACCGTGCTCACCCGAGCCGAGGCCCTCAAGTACTACCGGACCATGCAGGTAATTCGGCGCATGGAGTTGAAGGCCGACCAGCTGTATAAGCAGAAATTCATCCGTGGTTTCTGTCACCTGTGTGATGGGCAGGAAGCCTGCTGCGTGGGGCTGGAGGCAGGGATAAATCCCACGGATCACATCATCACGTCCTACCGGGCTCACGGCTTGTGCTACACGCGGGGACTGTCCGTGAAGTCCATTCTCGCCGAGCTGACAGGACGCAAAGGAGGCTGTGCCAAAGGCAAGGGAGGCTCTATGCACATGTACGGCAAGAACTTCTACGGTGGCAATGGCATTGTTGGGGCCCAGGTACCCCTGGGAGCTGGTGTGGCTTTCGCCTGTAAATACCTGAAGAATGGTCAGGTCTGCTTGGCTTTGTATGGAGATGGTGCGGCTAACCAGGGGCAGGTATTCGAAGCCTACAATATGTCAGCCTTGTGGAAATTACCCTGCGTTTTCATCTGTGAGAATAACCTCTATGGAATGGGAACCTCGATTGAGAGATCAGCAGCCAGTACTGATTACCACAAGAAAGGCTTTATTATCCCCGGACTGAGGGTGAATGGGATGGATATTCTCAGTGTTCGGGAGGCAACCAAGTTCGCCGCTGATCACTGCAGATCCGGAAAGGGGCCCATTGTGATGGAGCTGCAGACCTACCGTTATCATGGACACAGTATGAGCGACCCAGGGATCAGTTACCGTTCACGAGAAGAAGTTCATAACGTGAGAAGTAAGAGTGATCCCATAATGCTTCTCCGAGAGAGAATTATCAGCAACAACCTCAGCAATATTGAAGAATTGAAAGAAATTGATGCAGATGTGAAGAAAGAAGTCGAGGAAGCAGCTCAGTTTGCTACAACGGATCCAGAACCACCTGTGGAAGATATAGCCAATTACCTCTACCACCAAAATCCACCTTTTGAAGTCCGTGGTGCACATAAGTGGCTCAAGTATAAGTCCCACAGTTAGATGTTACCTATACATTTGTTAAAAAATTTTTCAGTGGGACATTTATGGTGTACTTTAGGAAACTTCAACTTTGTTAAGGAGGAATAAATAAAATGGCATTGCAGACAACAGTCTTATAAACCTTTATAAAGATAGATTCCTGGGTTGTTAAGGGGATTAGAAGATATGTTTGTTTAAAGGAGATGTTCCACTTTCTGTTTTAACATTAAAAGCACTGTATTCCAAATAGTATATCTTTTAGACTATTTCAAATTTATAAAATTATAATAGAAAAAAATGGGTTAAAAAAAATGGGTTAAGTTCTCAAATTTTGCATAGTAGTTTCTTTTGGTTTTAGTTTTGAAATAAATACTTTTATTAAAGAAGTACATTTTTGATTTTTTTCTTATTTCATGAGTTTATCAAAAATTTAAAGTTAGGAGGATAGCTTCAATCCTGTCCCCCCACCAAATACCTGATCATGTTCCACTTTTCCCCTCTCTGTCCAATCTCTGACCCAGGTCCGTCCCTCCCTCTGCCCCCTGTGATTGATTCTTCCTCCTAAGTAGGATTCAGGCATCCTCATTTGGGCCCTTCCGCTTACCTTCTTAAGTTCTGGGCATTGTATCCTGGGTACTCTATATTTTTGGCTAATACCCACTTACTTGAGTACATACTATGCATGTCCTTTTGGGTCTGAGTTATCTTACTCAAGATGATATTTTCTATTTCCATTCTTTTGCCTGCAAAAGAAGTTGAAGCCCTGAAGGCCAAAAGAATGAATGGAAACAAACAACTTTGGGAGGTAGGAGGTGGAGAGATGCTCTAAAAAGTACCAGAGACCTGGGAGGTGAGAGATTCACAGGACCCAAAGGTTGATATGCCCAACAGTAGGAATAGAGAAATCCCTTTCCACCTCCAGTAGAAAGACAGGGCATCAAGTGGAGGGATGGGGTTGCCATCCCACAGACGAAAATTCTGACCCAGTATTGTTTTTGTCTAAAAGAACTTCAGGGTCAAAAACGGAGAGGAGACTGGGAAAGTGATCCAATAACTACTCAAAGGTGGGATCCATCTCAAGGGGGGCTTCAAGGCCTGACACTATTACTGATACTATGGTGTACTTACAGAGAGGAGTCTAGTATGACTGTCCTCTGAGAGGCCTTGGCAAGCAGCTTACTGAGATGGATGCAAATACTACACCCACCCATTGGACTGAAGTCTGGGACCTCTTTGGTTGAATTGGGGAAATGCTGGAAGAAGCTGAGGAGGAGGGCCACCCCATAAAATGACCAGAAATTAACCTGGATCCCTGAGCTCTCTCAGACACTGAGTGACCACCAGGCAGCATACACTTGCTGAAATAAGACCCCTGACACACACACAGCATAGGACTGCCTGGTCTGGCCTCGGTGAGAGAAGATGCACATAACCCTGGAGAGACTTGAGGCCCCAAGGAGTAGGGAGTCCTGGTATGGTAGGAGGGTGAGGTGGGGAGACATCTTGGAGATCAGGGAGGAGGAATGGGAAGAAGTGTGAGAGGGTAGACCAGGAGTGGTTGGTAAGAACTGGAGTGTTAACAAACAAACAAAAATTAAAGTTTGGGGTTTTTTTTTGTTTGTTTTGATTTTTAAAAGGAGGATGAGTTCAAGTCACTCAGAACCTCTCCTTCTAAGCCACTTGCAACAGGTGATATACACTAACCAATAATGAACACTGTGGTATCATAGGTTTGCATATGTGGTATTGGTTCTGAAGTGTATTAATACTGCTCATATTTCCAGAAAAACTTAACAGGGCAGAGGCAGGGGCAAGGAATACAAGAACGATGTTTTGTTGTTGATGGTTTTGATAACAGTTTATTTTGTTTATAATATTCGTAGGGTACTGACTGGCATAAATGTGAAAAAAAATCTAGGAGGAACTTTTATTTCCATTAGCCTTCATGATGATGTTACTCAATTTACAGTATTTTGTGCTATATGTATTCTAGATTTGAGAAAGCAGCCCTGGGGAATTTTTTTGACTGACAAACTCTACCACCTCTCAAAGCCAAGAAAGTAAAATGAATGAGGTAAAGATGACATTAATGCACTTAATTCAACTACACTTTGTTGAGTTGAATTAAAATGTAAAATTAAAGAGATGAGATGACAATGCACTTAATTCAAATCTACTTTCTCCTAAAGATAAACTACATATTGCAAATTGCTATGTTGTTGAACAATATTTTAAAACTCATCTAAGTATAAATGGATTGAAATTTACTGAAGGAAGACCCAACAAATCATAATGGCTCTGTTCTTCATAATCCAATTAGTATTCCCAAACATGATGAAAGTAATGCTGTTGGTTATATTTGAGCAGAACTTAGATCTGCTTGAACTTGCTCTTCAGAGACAGATTTATTTGAAACCCTAAAAAATAATTTGCTTAAGGATTTCAGAACCAGTTTCTGGAACATATTAAAGCCCTTTGTTTTACATCATCTGCTTTTATAAGTAAAAATACTGGTTCGTTTTCTGTTACTGTGATGAAATACTCTGACAAAAGCAATTTGAAGAGGAAAAGGTTCATGTTTGCTTATAATTCCAGTAGAAGTTCCTACTAGGAGGGAAGGTAAAGTGGCAGTGCTCAAAGGATTTGGTCACTGCATTCATAATCCAAAACAAACCAAAGCCCTCCTAATGCTCAGCTCACTTTATCCTTCAACAGTCTAAGATCTGTTGCCTAGGTAATGGTGCCACCAATAAAGAGGAAAGGGGTGGGGGTGTTTGCATCTCAATTAACACAATTCCTCACAGGCAAGCACAGAGGCCAATCTCTCAGATGATCCTGTCAGTTGACAGTTCTAATCTTGAAAATTAGATTTGAGACTGTGGTTTCCAAGAACTTTAGTGGAAAACCAAAAGCTCAGCACTGGTATGTTTAGTATTTTGAAGCAAACATAATATATCAATCAAACAAACTATCTATCTATATCTATCTATCTATCTATCTATCTATCTATCTATCTATCTATCTATCTATCTAATCTTCCCCCAAAAGGATAAGCTCAAATTTAAATGTGTTTATTATTTGCTTTAGGTTTTACATTCATTGTTTTTGCCTTGAGGGTGCATACCACAGTGAGCATGGTCAGAGGATAACTTAGTGGAGTTTATTCCAACATATAGGTTCTGGATATCAGGTATGGTGGCAAGGGCCATTACCTGGTGAGCCATCTTACTGTCCCAAGCTTGTGATTATAAATGAGAGATATTACTAGCTTATGTGATTTGGGCAGAATACTGTAGCTATTCAGAGATACTAAAATCAGATCTCTATAATTAGGGAAAAATATTTTTCATAAATACTCAAATAAGTACAGTTTTCTAATGACAGTACATTTTAATTTTTATTGGTTATTTTACTTATATTTCAACTTTTTAAGTGTTATCCCCCTTCCTGGTTTCCCTACCTCAGTCCTCCTCCCCCATGCTTCTGTGAGTGTGCTTCCCTACCCAGGTACCCACTCCAGCCTTACCACCCTAACATTCCCCTGTTCTGGGGCACTGAGCCTGCACAGGACCAAGGGCCTCCCCTTCCATTGATGTCAGATAAGGCAGTCCTCTGCTGCATATGCAACTGGAGCTCTGAGCAGGGGCTATTGATTGGTTGATATTGTTGTCCTTCCTATGGGGTTGCAAACCTCTTCAGCTCCTTCAATCCTTCCCCTAACTCATCTGTTGGGGTCTCCATGCTCAGTCTTATGGTTGGCCGCAAGCATCTGCATCTGTGTTGATAAGACTCTGACAGAGCCTCTTTGGGGACTGTTATACCAGGCTCCTGTCAGCAAGCACTTCTTGACATCAGCAATAGTGTCCTGTGCTTGGTGTCTGCAGATGGGATGGATTCCTAGGTGGTACAGCCTCTGGATGGCCTTTCCTTCAGTCTCTGCTCTACTCTTTGTCCCTACATTTCCTTTAGACAAGCAGTTCTGGGTTAATATTTTTGAGATGGGTGAGTGGTCTCCATCCTCAACTGGGGCTGTGTCTAGCCACTGGATATGGTTTCTACAGGGTTTAATTCCCCTTTTTTGGGTATTTGGGCTAATGCCATCTCCGTTGGGTCCTGGGAACCTCTTTAATACACCAGTATTTCCATGTTTGCAGGATTGATAATTATATTCCTAGTGTTATAATTCTGCAATTACTCATTTAACAAATTCCGCACTAACTGATAAAGTCAAGCATTGTACCTTAACTAATACTATCAATAATATGCTAGGCTTTAAATCCAGAATACATAGAAATCTGACAGTTGGCTTCTGTCTTAGTCAGAGTTTCTAATCCTGGACAAAACATCATGACCAAGAAGCAAGTTGGGGAGGAAAGAGTTTCTTCAGCTTACACTTCCACATTGCTGTTCATCACCAAAGGAAGGCAGGACTGGAACTCAAGCAGGTCAGGGAGCAGGAGCTGATGCAGAAGCCATGGAGGGATGCTCTTTACTGGCTTGCTTCCCCTGGCTTGCTCAGCCTGGTCTCTTAAAGAACCAAGACTACCAGCCCAGAGATGCCACCACCCACAAGGGGACCTCCCCTCTTGATCACTAATTGAGAAAATGCCTTATAGCTGGATCTCAGTCGAGGCATTGCCCCAACTGAAGCTCCTTTCTCTGTGATAACTCCAGCCTGTGTTAAGTTGACACAAAACTAGCCAGTACAGCTTCAATTTTGTCTAAACTACTATCCTATTTGTGCTATTTTATGTACATATTATAATGTATAGTGATCTAGGTTAGGAATAATAATAGCTTCATTCTTTTAATAGTGTGAGAAAAAGTGATAAATTAATATATGATATTCTAGGAAGATTGTGTGTTTATATTTAGAGGTACAGAATTAGAGGATAAGCAGATACAAATGATAAGCCACAGTATCAGTAAAAATTAAACTGATAATTTGTGAGTTAGTCTTCAAAAATTATGTATAATTTATATGTGATAAAAGTGACCCTTCTAAGAATATACAATGTAGCAGTTTTGTTTATTTATGAAGTAATGCAACCTTAATTCTATATGATTTCAATATATATTAATTGCCTCACAGATAAAATTAATATCCATTTTAATACTTCCATTTTCTCAGGAAACCATCTAATTTCTATTTTTTAGTTAGTAGATTTTTCTTTCTCTTTTTTATTTCAGAGGTCACTGCCCATTTCATGGTAGAGTGTTGAGTGGCTTTATTTTATACATTAAAACATGTAGAGCTTCTGTGAACTCTCTAGGGCAATGAACTTGTCCTTTCTAGAAGATGCTGGCTTTATTATTTGTGAGCATGTGTGTCTGTGGGAGGGTGTATTATGTGAGTGTGTGTGTGTATGAATGTGGTGTGTTAGAGCTATAGATCCCAGGATGACTTCATTATAATTTTTAGAAATAAGTTAAAATTCATATTTTTTTGAGAATCCCATACTTTTATACATTGCTATTAATGGCATCTGCCCACTCCTACCTCCTTCCTAATTTTCTTAATGCCCCACTCACCCACCTACACCCCAGCTTCATGCTGTAGTTACATATTTGTTATTAATAACTCTGAGTTTAATTAGTACTGCTCATATGCAGATGGGTATGTGACCATTGACTTGGGCATCAGCAGCCTGCTTATAATCATAACCCCAAAGATGAGTGACCATCCTCTAGAAGATGAAGACTATGAGAAGATGAAGATCCTCTAGAAGATGAAGCCCTATGAGAGATGCTAGTAGCATCTCTCATGGGGCTGGGGACTCGGGAACCACTGCCCCATTGATGCTGGAATTCTGCCTGGCTTAATCTCCTGCAGGAATTGTGCAGGTGCTGTTGGCTGATATGTACAATAACAGGCCATATCTAAAAGTCAGCATTTCACAGCTCTTCTTCCCATCTGAAAACTCATACGTTGCTTCTGTCTCCTCTTGGCATAAGTTTCCCTGAGCCTCAGATAGTTAGATATGCAGGGAAGGATGATCTTAGGACAACTGAGCACTCAAAACTTTTTCATGCTTAGCACTAGGATCAATTATGGGTCCCTTAATTAACCTGTACTCACTGCTGAAGTTTTCTCTGACCAAAGGTCAAAGAATCATAGATTTTTTTTGGTACAAATACAAATATTTAGAATGTATATTTTTATACACTTCATTTTTTTCTAACAGTACCAAACATAGAAAATTCAGTGTGATATATAGGGATTTCTATGATCCGCACTGAAAATTTCAAGTAATGCCTGGCATTACTAATATTCAGAAAGAAAAAGATGAGCTGAGCATGCTTGGCTTGCTCAAAACCTACAAATCCCATGAAAGACTTCTCCATGCTTTTAAGATAATCTTTGATTCCTTAGATTTTTCTTCCTGATACAAATGATTTAAAAAAAAAACTCAAGGCCCTGTTAAATGCTGAGTCAATATAAAAGATGAAATTGTTTACTTTATTTTCACTTAAGATTATTTTATGTGTCTGTTTATGTTAATGAATTCCATGTTTGTGCTGGTGTTTATAGAGGCCAGAAGAAAACATTGCATTTTCTGGAGACATAGCTTGTTGTGAACCATCATATACTAGAACATAAATTGGGTCCTCTGGATGAACAGTATGTACTCTTAATCCCTAAGCTATTATTCCAGTTCCTAGAACTTCCTTTGAAACTGAGTCTCACTCATATAGGCCTGGGGTTGGGGGTTGGTGGGGGAAGGATAGAGTTTGATAGCCAAAGTTTCTTCTGAGCTCTTACACCTCCTTTGGCTACTTCCAAAGTGTTGGAATTATAGACTACCGGCCAGATATTGCCTTATTAAGTCTCTGTTAAGCTGTGGAAAATATACATGTAATCTTTTGCTTATACTCTCCTTACACTTTTTCCTGAGTGTCTTCCTTTGTGGTTTTTGACATGTTTTCTTCCACTGAAAAAAAGCCAGAACCATTACAGCAAACATTAATTTGCTAACTACATACCGTCCAAAGCTCTGCCTGTACCTAAGAGTGAGTTTGTAGAAACTTGACTAGTTCAGATTCACAAAAAATTAATAGTGACTGTAGAAAGCTACTCTATTCTAAATTTAGCCTCCTGAAAACTACCAGAATATTTTTGATGGTTTACATGTTACAGTATCCTATATATATATGTGTATATATATATATATATATATATATATATATATATATATATATATGATAACTCTATGCATCATGTCTATTTCTTTAAATGTAAAGTTGAAGATTAAAAAATGTTTAAGATACCAGAATTTATATGTAATAGAGTTTTAAAGCCAGATCGAAAAATTTTATATATTGAACATTAGTTGTTATATTGCATTCTAATTTCCCCTTCCAGTAATACTCAAGTTTGTAATAGGTGAAAAATTGGACATTAATAAAAAATGAAAAAACAAACAAACAAACAAAAAACAAAAAAACAAAAAAAGAAAAGAAAAAAGCGGAGCATGGTGGCACACACCTTTAATCCCGCACCCGGGAAGCAGAGGCAGGAGGATTTCTGAGTTCGAGGCCAGACTGGTCTACAAAGTGAGTTCCAGGACAGCCAGGGCTACACAGAGAAACCCTGTCTCGAAAAACAAAACAACACCAAAAAACAAACAAACAAACAAATGAAATTAAACTTGAATTTAGGAATTATCTTTTTTAATACTTTTTCTTTATTTACATTTCCTCCTGCTTCTATGAGGGTGTTCACCCACTCACACACACACCATCCTCCCTCTCTTGCCCTAGCATTCCCCTAAACTATGGCATTATGCCTTCACAGGATCAAGGGTCTCTCCTCCTATTGATGCCCAACAAGACCATCCTCTTCTACATATGAGACTGGAGCCATGGTTTCCTCCATGTGTACTCTTTAGTTGGTCCCTGGGAGCTCTTGGGAAGGTGGGGGGAGGGGCTCTGGTATATTGTTGTTCTCCCTATGGGGTTGCAAACCCATTCAGCTCCTTCAGTCCTTTCTCCATTGGGGATCCCATGTTCATTCCAATGGTTGGCTGCCAGCACCTGCCTCTGTATTTGTGAGGCTGTGACAGAGCCTCTCTGGAGACAGCTATGTCAGCAAGCACTTCTTGGCGTCTACAATAATGTCTGGGTTTAGTGACTATATATGGAATAAATCCCCAGGTTGGGCAGTTTCTAGATGGCCTTTCCTTCAGTCTTTTCTCCACACGTTGTCTCTGTATTTACTCACTTGAGTATTTTGTTCCTTCTTCTAAGAAGGACTGAAGCATCCAACTTTGGTCTTTCTTCTTCTTGATATTCACCTGGTCTGTGAATTGTATCTTGGGTCTTCCAAGCTTTTGGGCTACTATCCACTTATCAGTGAGTGCATACTGTATGTGTTCTTTTGTGTTTGGGTTACCTCACTCAGGATGATATTTTCTAGTTTCAGCCATGTGCCTAAGAATTTCATGAAGTCATTGGTTGGTATTTTCTTAATTAGTGTCAACTGAGAAAAATTGAGAAGAACATAGAGAATAAGGCAGATTAAAGATAATTGTAAAACTTGAATTATTAATCCAATAAGAAATAGATGCTGGTTTTCCCTTCTTAAATCTCTATTGACTTACAATTTCATTGGCTAAGGAAAAGTAGTATACATGATGACATGCAGTTTTGGGAACCACAATATGAGAAGTGAGAAGCTTGTCCTTCATATCTTTAGGGAGCATTTTATGTGCTGTAACTATTTTAGAAGCACCAATCATGAGGAAGATCACGCTAAAAGTGTCATGACTGGACACTCTTGTCAGCAGCCTTAAGTGTTCTCTAACTAGAAAGGCAAAAGTCACATGATAGAGGTGTTGCTGAACCCTCTGGCAGGATATGTGCTACCTGGAAGCCAGCTATTGTCCTCAGTGCTCTGTAAAATGACAGAATCACCTACCAGATTCTCAGGGTACTGAATTGCAATGAAAAGCAAAAATTATTTCCAATAGGATTTCAACTATTGAGTTAATTTGTAGCAATCTATGGTCAAAATATGAGTCTCATATGAGCAGAAACTAGAATTACATTGCTCAGTCAAAGATAGGCATGTTACAAAAATAGTTAAAATAAGCCAACTCAATTTCAGGCATATGACAGGCTATGACAGTCTTAAGGTTTATAATGCAAGGGCAGCAAAAGACAATAAACAGGTCTCTAAGGCCACATGAGAACAAAAGATAGCTGTTCCTTAATAGAGACTCATGACTGGATAATGTATAGAGTGAAAGACTTTGAAACTACCTTACTGGGACATTCCATCAAACCCCTCCCTTCAGATTCTGAACGCCGCTAAGCAGAGAATGGAGCAGAAAGATTGTAAGAGCTACATGGAATGAATAACACCAAGGAAACAGTGTCTTTCAGAATTAACAGGATCAACACATGTATGAACTCAGAAAGCCACAGAGACTGTGGCAGCATACACAGGATTTTAACAGGTCCAACCAGATAGGATCCCAGTGCTAAAAGAAGGAAATAGACATGAATTCGCATCTCTAAACAACAAGCTGTCTCCCTCCACTCAACGTCTACTTGCAAAAGAAAATTCATTTTCTCCAAGTGGACACTCACTGGGTTTATTAACCACACTTAAAGTAGGGTCCCATGAACAGCAGTACATGGCCAACAAAAATTGAATTCAATAGTACTTTTGTAGACTATTTGTCTTATAATTCATTCTTTGGATACATGCATTTATACTACACAAACACAAACAGACACACAGACACATACTTTATATCTCTTACTTGACTTTACTAATTCTATATTATGGTTTTCAGCTTTGTGATTCTATGAGTTTTAGTGAGGTTTTTTGTTTGTTTTTGGATTTTTAGTTTTCTATATGTGTGTTCCTTGTGCTTTTTGTTTTCAAATTCTAGTTTGTTTGTTACTGTGTATTTGTTTTTACAAAGAAAGAATGCAAAAAAGAGAAAAGAGAAAAGAGAAAAGAGAAAGAAATGAAGAAAGAAAATGAAAGAATGAATGAAAGAAATAATCAAGTTGGATAGGTGGGGATCAAGCGAATCTGGAGAAATTTTGGAGAGGGAAAATTGTGTTCAGAATATATTAACAAAAATATTTTCAATAAAACCTTTAAAAATTATAAAACATGAAAGAAAAGTGAGTAATAAAAAAAAAGTGGGGGAAGGACAATCGTTCAGTATATTTTCCCACCATTTTAGACTGGTTTTAGATTATCAAGAATACAGTGTTGAGGTTCATGTATTTATAGTAAAATGGGGGAAAGTATAGGTTAAGATATGTGTTATGGAAAATATTTTAAGTTTTAGAGACTGGGGCCTGTCATACATCCCAAATCACATTTCTTTTGGTATATATAAATATTACATCTAGAATTAAAGCTAGCATTTGGAATTGCAAGGGAGCATAATCAGATTGAGAGTTCACAGTCTTTAGGATCATTTCTATTCAAGTAGGAAAGGAACACAGCAACCAAGTGGCCATGAGTAAAGAATATGATAAACAAAGCTAGAATGTCATTAGAAGACAGATCAGTTTCCTTTAGCAAAGATAGAAAAATAAATGAATACAACAAGTGAAGCCAAACAAATTCTAAAGCAAAGTATCAGAGAATTTGGTGAATCCATGGTTTAAAATAAAAATCCAAGACCCAAAAATGAAGCTGACATTGTAATCTTTGTGTAATCACAGAAACCACTGATGGCTGCATGACATGAGTTGGTAGCATCTCACTACATATCGTCTCTTTGAACACAGTGAGTCTTCTCTATATCTATTAGATCACACCTATGGAAGGAGAGTATAGACTGATTGTATTTTAATATCAATTTTTATCATGACCTTTGCATTGAAGAAAGATGATATGGGAATTGACTTCACCCTGCCTATCTCCATTTCTTCCTCTACAAGAAAGTTAACCCAAATAGGTATTGTAAGTCTTAAGTGAAGAAACTAAGTATAACTTTAGCATAGCATAATGAACTAATATCAATTTCTGGTTTATTTTTACAGATCTCGTTATTAAGAAACAAAATTTGAAAGAAAATTTGGTTTTAATCATCATGCAGTAAAATAAAGTTCTTAGCTTGCAGTAGGTAATCAGTGCAATCCTTATAATTTGACAAATATAAAAGCAGCATATAAAATCTATTTTTTCCAAATTCAGCAACCTTTTAAACTTAGCCTTTGCTGGATATTAAAGTTGGCATTGAAGCATTTATATGGAAGATGTCTGAGTAGCAAAATTAGATGCTCTATTTCACAACCCGATTTTATTTAGAACTGTGATTCCTCAATCTGTTAGCTATCATATATCACTTAGGTACTATACACACACTAATTTGATAGGGGTAGAGAATAGACATTTTGCCCTTTTGTTTTAATAAAGGTGACCATTGATAATCTAATACTAGTAATGTCTTCAAAATTTGCTTTACTCCTCCTATTGAAGATTCCTTTTATGCAATGCTCTCAAATACTTAAAAAAATTGAATCAAGCTTGAAAGGAAAATCAAAGTCTCCATTCAATCAGTATTATAATTTTCCCATTGAATAAATTCATGTCTATGTGATTCATGAAGCTGATACACAGAGTATGCTGAGCACAGAGCAAATATAAGAGGTCCCTGTACTGGAATTGGAGGAGAGAAGATGGAGATTTTCTGGTAGGGTTACACAAAGAAAAAAATACAATCAAATTAGGAAATGCTGAAGAGTAACAGAGTTCGTACAGTACTTTCATTTTGGCAGGCCAATAAATACTTAAGCTGAATAATTTACCCAAAGGAAAAGAACACAGTCAAGCTGCATGACCTTTTGAACAATGAGCAAAAGTTCAATTATCCACCAATGTTCTATTAAAAGTCAGCTTTCCGGGCGGAAGTATTATTTCAGTACTCCTAGTTTAGAATTATTAAACAGAAAGAATTGTGCCTGTGAAGTTGCTGGGCTGGGCTGTACTTGGTAACCTCAGTTTAAGAACTCAGGGTTACATGAAGTATCACTCTATCACAAAAAGAAAGGAAAAATGGAGGAGGAAACAGTTCTTCTCACATCCCTTCTGAAGGATGAGAGGTATTAGATTTCATTGACACACTCTCTCTGGATGTGACTATCGCCTTGATGTAACTTTAGAAAGAATACAATTTGCTTCTATTGAAGACTGAAAGAAGCATGCAAAGTGGGCACAGAGAATTCTCCCACATGTAATCCACAAAATCTGCCGTGTTGCTGAAAGAGTAGCTTATCAATTCCTTGTTTCTGCATTCTTTGCTGGTCCTGACTGTGTTGGCTAGTCTTATATCAATTTGACACACAAACTAAAGTTCTGTAAGTCCTAGGTTCTATAAGAAAGCAAACTGCTCAAGCCAGGAATAAATAGCCAGTAAACAGCATCTTCCATGGCCTCTGTATCAGCTTCTGCCTTCAGATTCCTGGCTAGAGTTTCTGTCCTGACTTATTTCAATTATGAACAGCAATGTAGGGTTGCTAGCCAAGTCCCCCAGCCCCACCTTCCAGTTTGGTCATGGTGTTTCATCACAGCAATAGAAACCCTGCCTAAGAGAAGTTGGTACCAGGAGTCAGGTATTTCTGTGGGAGCCTTGACCATGGTTTTGGGAACATTGAAGGACTTTGAAACTTTGGGCTAGAAAAGCCATTGATTATAGAGAGCTTAGTGTAATGCTCTGTAGGACCTTGAAAAATAATGTTTTGAGAAGTGCAGCAAATGAAGGCCTGGCTTGTTGCTACATCCACTCCAGTAGTGACAAGCGCGACAGGCCCCAAAAACCTGGGCGCTGTCCTGAGGCAAAAAGTTCATCGAAACTTAGTCTCCTGGAACTGTGGCATCCCATAGCATCTGTGTGCTTCCCTTCAGTATTGTTTTGTTATAGGTGCCTCCAAACAATGACTTACGAAATACCTAAGCAAAATTGAACTTTGCTTCCTGGCCTTCACCAATGCCCTAGGTAGTCCTTGAGCCAANCCTGGGCTTGGAATTCAGTAAGAATGTTGCCTACTCAGTGACATTCAGAATTGCCTCTAGTATTGTAAGAGAGATAGTGAAAGAAATCAGGCTTTACTATCTACTNCATAGAGTTAGAAATCTCAAGCTAAGCTCAGCAAAGTAAGTTTAGAATTCTTAGTATAGTTATGTATGGCAGACTACATTACTTATTAGTAGAAAAGTACCCCCACACTATCACTTAGAATAAAAGCCAAGTCGCTCCCATATACAGGAACTTGCAGTGGTTTAGGAAGTAGATCGGGCTGTGGTTTTAGAGCACTGCATTATTCATGAGAAGGTTAGCTAGAACAGAACTCCCTAATTAGAACCACGACTTGGGTGTGAAAGCCCTTGCCCTGGGAGTGTAAAGACCTCACACCNGGCTTCTAAGACTATAGCTGACCTTAGATAGAGCTGACTTTGTCTCACTTGTTTTATTGCCCAGTTCGTGCCAGTCTTTGTGTTTACATTCTTCTGTTTTGTGTAAGAGTCATTAAGCATCCAGTAACTTCATTTGTACCTTGCCGATGTGTCAACTAACTTCCCTATTTTATTCTGTATAAAAGTGATGATCCATTTGACAAATTACATTCACATATTACATGCTCTCTCATGTCGGTCTATTTGTCATCCACCAAATCCTCACTCACCTGTAACCGAACCCGAGTTTTGTCCATGGGTCGGGGCCCAAGTGAGGTCTGTCTGCAGCAGCTTGTAAAGACTTACAGGGAATTTTAAAGACTCTATCAAAGCTGTTTTCCATTTTGAATTGAGATTATGTTCTGGCCCACTGGGACTGAAGAGACAGTGATCAATAAGGTGACACCTTTACATTACTGGGACAATTGATGCTGGTTACTTGGAGCTAAGGAATCAGCAGTGATTATAAGACACCAACAACCTTGAGGTAAATTTATCTTGTGTTTCCTCATGGTCAGCACACAAACCATGTTTCAGAAGCAGCTGAGGTTGCACCTTTTCCTGGCACCCAAACTTGGTTAGAGTGTAACAGTCACCAAGGTGTGGTTTTGAATGTATGAAGAACAGCTGAGACTTGGCACTGTGAGAAGTTAGAAGGCCCAGGGTTGAGGGAGTCATGCAAAGAAGTTGAAACTTGCCAACATGAAGAGAGCTTATGAGAGTCTATTGGTGAAAGGGCAGTCCAGTTGCAGCAGAACACCTCAGTACTTTGGAGATGCCAGTACCAAGGGACTGACCACCAATAACAGCTGTAGCCTTGGGGCTGAGCCAGATGGAACCTAGAAGAAAAGCTGTGTATATCACAGAGGACAGAGTCAGAGAAGTGATTCAAGCTTCTTTGAGAAGCACAGAAGCTCATGAGTAAATTCCAGATAATTGGACATTGAGTTATTTATACTGTTGGAGTTGGTCTGAGTGTGACAGTGCCCTGGATTTTCCTTCTTGAAAAAGTATTTAACTTTGATTTTTAAAGGACCCCACCGCTGAAAGATTTTAAAAAAATATTTTGGATTTTTAGAGAGATGGGATAGTTTTAAGAGATTGAAATTCTAGTGTGTTTGAATTTGTAAAGACTGTGGGACTTTTATAGTTATTTATGTTTAAATGTGAAATCTTGGTGATGAATACTCAAAGAAAGATGGCTTAATATTGATCTGTTTGTATGCCAAGTTGACAGTGAGTTGATTGTGCTAGCAAGTCTTTCATCAACTAGACACACAAACAGGGTTATCTAAAAGGAGGAAACATATATTGAGAAAACCTTTCATAAGATCAAGCAATAAATTATTTTCATAATTAGTGTTTGATGGGGAAGGACCCAGCCCATTGTGGGCAGTGTCATCCCTGGTTATATGGTCCTGGGTTCTTTAAGAAAACAGGCTGATATGTAGCAGAGGATGGCCTTGTCAGGCATCAATGGGAGGAGACACCCTTGGTCCTGTGAAGGCTCCATGCCCCAGTATAGGGGAATGCCAGGGTGGGGAGGTGGGAGTGGTTGGATGGGTGGGGGAGCACCCTCATAGAAGCAGGGGGAGGGGTGATGGCATAGGGGGGTTTGGTGGGATCAGGAAAGGGGATAACATTTGAAATATAAATAAAGAAAATATCCAATCAAAAATAAATTAAAGCAGATTGAGCAAACATGGCTAGTAAGCCAGTAAGCAACATTCCTTCAAGGCCTCTGTATCAATAAGCTCCCGCCTCCAGGTCCCTTTCCTGTGCAAGTTCAACTCCTGACTTCCTTAGATGGTGATAGCCATATAGGAGTATAAGCCAGATAAGTTCCTCCCCAACTTTCTTTTTGGTCATGGTTTTTCACTGCAGCAATAGAGACCCATAGTGATAGTACCTGAACTTTATAAGATGGCCAAGTTTATGGTGTTCTCAGTTGTTTTGAGTTCCTGGTTACAAGGCTCTTCTATTTTGAATCTGGGCAGGCACACTATACCCTAATGGTGAGGCTGATCTCTTTGTCTATCATTAAAGAGACAGCTTGGGAGGGGAAATTCTCAGCGTGTTTTCAGTAACCTAACTCCATTATTTCTCCTAAAGATTCTGTCTCCTCCCCGAGTTGCAATATGATAAGAATCAGATCTTCAAAACATTCAGAGATTAAAAACTTTTAGATCCTCCCTGAAAAAAAAATGCCTATGGAAATTGTGTATTGGTTTTTACCATTAGTATGAGAGCACACTCTGAAGTCAGTTGCTGAGTTTATTTTCCATGATTTAAATTTTCCTTGAGTCACTTGCCATTTCTCTCATTTCTTCTATATTCTTGTTAGTGCTTTGTGCATTTTCTTATATCTTTCTGCCTTGAGAGCAGAATTCAAAGCAGAATAAAACTCTGAGAGTTAAAACCATAGACAGCTCACTGTTTCAATATTGAACATTTTCTATTTTTTTTTCACTTATGAGCATAAAGGGGGGAAAAAAGAGAAAAGGAAAAAAAAAAAAAAAAACTCTGACCAGATCATCAAGAATTAAACTCAACTACACCTGAGTTCAGACCCAACTGAGGCTACAATGTCTGTCCTTGTGTGGTGATTTCTCTGAAGCACTGTGTAAAATATGCTTTCCTTGGGATACGGCTGTGCTGTAACACAGCTGAAAACCCTTTCACTTAACATACAGTAAAGGCCTCAAATGCTAACTGTAGCATTCCATTTTCTCTCCATTTCTGCCACCATCTAAAATGTGATGAAGACCTTCTTTCCCCAAGAGCCTTCCATTTGGGCCTCATGTCTTACCAATCTCATTTAAATTATGAATCAGGTGTCATAAATACATCATGATTTTCAATTAAATTGATGCCCTAAAACTTCTAATCACTGTAGTTATTTTGATACATAGATCACCCATGGAAAAATTTTAATGGCACCTGGTCTAAAGAATTTGCTGTCCATGGAATATAGGTAATATGTTAGCAGTGTGCTTTCCCTATTATAATCCACACTTATTATCTACTTTGCACAGTACCATTTTCTAATAACTCTACTGTGTTCCATTTTGTCACAAATGTGGTATATAACATCATACTTATGATAGCAATCTGACTAGTGTGAAATCTTCCAAATCCCCATCATGCTATGAGTCTAAGCTATGGTAACTAATTTACTTGGCATAAGCACAAGAGGATTTACATGTGCATAAGACATACCTTTGAGAATAAATTTCTTGGTTTTATTCACTTATATGGGTTTTATCTCAAGCTTAAAAATATTAAGGAGCAATTGCCAACATTTTATCAAGTTAAAGGAGTAGCCATGCAGACACTCGATGTATTAACATTATTCATAGTTTCTATTGTAAACAGCATCGAATGACATGCTATTCACCACATGGGTGTGAAAAGTGAATTGGAGCCTCAAAATCAATGACATGTTGCCCTCTATCCATTGCTGCTCTTTGGCAAGAGAAAAGGGGTCCCACTCCTCAGACACAGCATGCCATTTTTTAATTCACACTTAAATTTCCACTTGAGGAGGCAAGGGAAAACAAACTAGCCCTCCCAGAGAAGCACCCTGGGAATAAGTGCCCTTCCAACTTTAGTAATTATCTCAGAAGAGCCTTTCTCCCACTCCCCTTTGCCATCTGAATAGGGCTTGCTTATTAGGGCCTTGTTATTTTCTACTACCGTATTTGCATAATTTGCAGATGTCAACTTGGTGGCTTTCTCCTCTCCCATAGAATAGTATTCTTTGTTGAGTAAATTGTTCTGCCTGTACAGCTGTAATTAAGGATACACTATACAAAATTGTAAAACGAAACAACTCTCGGCATTCGATAGGTGGGTTTTATATTTTGAGGGGCTATAATCAGATCCACAATTCAAAGCTATTTCTCCTTCTTTTATAAATTAACCTATGTGCGTGGCTTCAAATCAGTGTCTGTTCTCAGGAAACCTCCATTGAAACATCAACAATATTCAGGATAAATGAACAGCTGTTATTGTCACTTGGCTCATTATATACAGTCTCTAAAATCATGCCACTATAAACAGGAAGAACATCATTATTGAGTTACCAGTTTGGTAATAAAATTTTAAATTGCTTTGTTATTCATCCATGATGTCTTAATGATTTCATGGCTATCTGGGTAATTGTTCATTTTGTTCATTTACTAGTCTTTATGTACAGAATTAAATGTAATTCTACATAATTTTTAAATATTAAATGTTTTTTCACATCACTACTCATTTTTGCATTTTCTTTGGCAGAAACTCCAAAAAGTTTTTTATTTTTTTTTGAAGAAAGTGATATTCTGGGCCATCAGTCTACATGATACACATCTGCAACACCTAGGGTTTTAAAAAATTCAAATTTGATTGTGTGGTATAGATCTAGCAGACTAGCAGGAAAAAAAAAACATTTCCAATATTCACTTATACTATACTATATTTTAGGAATCTATACTAGAATTTTAGGAAACAAAATATTTGAAGTTCAGTAACATGTAGAGACATTTGATTTGGAAATATTTTGTTCAATATGATCTTTCTACAGAATTATTACATTTGGATTTTTCTCTGCTTTTTCAATTTGAAGTAAGTTTGTTGTAGATTTGTTCCCTCAGTGGGTAATGACGAGGTTTTGAATTACATTGTGAGCAGGTAAACTGCACTGCATTTTTCCATCTTTATAAAAACTGCGCATGACTATTCTTGGAATGTGATTCTATATTATCTTTTTTGTCATAGCATTATTTGTCATGAACTTAGTTAAAAACAAGTCTTTTAAGACAGGATCAATTTTATTGGCTTCAGCATCACATGAATCTCAATTTAGTGTTTAAAACAATTCTTTGTGAACATATCTGTATACAGAAAGAAAGAAATGAATTGCTACCTATAACAGTCTTTATAATCGTGTGCAATCAATTACCATAGTCATTGCCATTATAACAGTGGGGATATTTGTAAGATGCAAGCAGAGCTGCATTGGTTTGTACTGTCTGCTTCAATGTCAATTTAATGGGGACAAGTCCTGTTGAATTCTATATTCATACAATGTCATTCTACGGTAACTGAAGCATACTAGAGTGCATGCAAGATAGCAAAAATATTCTTGATTTCTACCCAGTTAGTTGACAGTTACGATTTTATTGATATTAAGAGTTGAGAACTAAATATTGAATGGTTTCCTGTATAATATATAGTATTTGACCAAGAATATCTGACATAATTGTAAAATGAATTGAGCAGGAGATGTATTTTTAGTGACCACATAATTTAAAATATGCAATGACTATATCTAATCTCAGATTTCCTCAATTTAACTGCAAATGGACCAAAGTTAAATATAGTAACCATGATGTGAGAACTATACATAGCACACTTGCTCATTACCCTCAGAAATGAACACATGACATGTACTTCATAAATAAAGAGTAAATTTTTAAAAAAATATAGTTTTCCTGAACAGGGAGAAAATGAATATGTAGGTCATAATCAGAGTACGAGAAATTGCATTAGGTAAAACTTTTTTTTTCCATCTGGGTTTTCCTGAAGAATCTAAAGAGCAACTGAGGACAGATTTTTCTCTTTACTTCTGAAGATGCATATTATTCAAAAACACAAGAGAAAAATTGAAGAAAGAAGTACATAAATTTTTTTTTGTATAGAACCTTCATTACTATGAAATAGTGCCAGAGACAACTTGGCAAGTCATAGGCTAGAATTGGAAACTCAAATTGCCTTTTTAGAAACAAGAGTTTTGAATGATTCTTCCATTTTCTGTAATTGCCACTGGAACTGTATGATATTGAGTTGGAGTAGATATTTCCTTGGACTGCTATAAATGAACAATTAACACATATACAAGTAGGGGAAATAGATAAGTATTTCATGGAAAAAATTTCTATGAGCGTTCTCTAGGACTCTTTGTTAAGGGTGTGGCATTGCAAGTCTGGATGATATGCACTATGACATAATTTCCAGGACTGTTGCATGCAATTTGCAATCAATCCCCTTTATAGAAAAGAAATTGGAAATGCCAGCTAAGCCAATACGACAATGAGAAATGAGGAGTGATGAGAAATGTATATTGATAACACCAATCTTTGAGGTGTTAAAATAGCACTCTCTGTTCTTCATTGCAAAGCAGTCTGTGAGGAAAACGTCATACTAATTCCCCTGGGAGGGACAATATACCTTACTTTCTGACCAACATTCCTCAAACTATGAAGGTCAATCAAAACTAGTCTCTTAAAAGCTGCTGCTGACGGGAATTTATTAAGATGGATAATATTGTAACTTGGATGCGATCCTGGAAGAGAAGCGAGACATTAGGTAGAAATTAAGGGGATATGAGAAAAGTGTGGACATGCATTAATGGTAACATTTAAGTATTCATTTAGTAATTATAACTGTGTTCATAATAGATACCAACAGAAGAAACTGAGCAGGCATAGAAACTCTACTGTCTTCTCAATTTCTCTGTAAATCTAAATCTGTTCTAGTGTACAGTAGTTTTTAAAAGGCAGCACCATGACTCTAGTTAGTTAAAAAAACAAAAACAAAAACAACAAAAACAAAAAGCAACAACAACAAAAAAGATTTCTGTTAAATGGGTTTTTTCATAGAACTTTAAATATAAAATATATTTCTAGTATTTAATCATAGATCTCATAATCAATTAAACCAAGTATTTATTCACTTTATAAAATAGAGCGTTCATATAGGGAAAATGTCATTAAAAGTATAAAGTGAAAATGTCGGAAAATCAAGTGTCAATTAATTTTAAGACATTAAATGATTATTTACTATTATAGGGTTAATTAAAATGGGATGTTTTACCATTTATCAATATCCCAAGTATTTCCTGTGCTTTATCTGTGGGTGAAAAATATTAAGCTAATATTGTCATAGTGGTATGTCCAAATATCCTTCATTGATTTAGACTAGCATGATTCATTACCTAAATTAACTTTTGTTTCCAAATGTTCGGTCACACACTAGTATGCATTTAAATAAACCAAATATTAATCAACAATCAAAATATTTAAGCTTAGATTTATTAAGAAATATAAAATGTTACTGTTTCATCCATAGCATCAACAGTGTGTGAGCTTGCTTTTTCTTATTAAATACAAGTTTAATTATCTTAATTACTCTGGTCCAGTAGCAGCTCCATCATAGAGCATCCATGCTTCTACATTGATAAATACCTCCAGGCACCTAATCATAGCTAATGTACACTCAGATGAGGACTTTGTTGAATAGAGTACTTTATTTGTATAATAATTTTACATTGATTATTTTCATATAGAAATTCTCAAGGTTATTATGATATTTTGACAATATTATCAGGAAAAAATGTGAAGTGAAATTAACATGTAAAAACTAAATAAATTAGAGTCAAAAATGAGCAGAATTGATATTGACAGGCAACTTATTAGTAATTAAGCAAAGAGCACAGTATAGCTTTAGATGCTTGACATGGGAGCATTAGAAAAATTCAGAAGGAATAACTGTAGGTTATTAATCAAATAGTTTGTAAAAGCATTTATCATTTTTGTCTTACTAAAAATGTAACATTCTTACTGCAGACACAGGCCAAAATATCTCTGGGTCATTTGTTCTGAATACATATTTTGATAATGAAAATTATGTGAGTTAGACGATCTTCTTTCCAGTCATGGCCTGGGAGAGGACCAGAGTGGCCTGACATTTACAGTCCTTCAATGGCAATTACAACACAGCTAATATATCAATTTAATTAAATTCCTATAGTGATTCATGACATAAAATATCAGAATAAGTTAACTTGCACAGAAATAGACAAAAGATCAATGCACTGGGCAGAGACAAAATGAATTAAAGAAGAGCTGCCATCCCTTGGAAAGACTGTGTGCATAATGAGGGCTTTTCCTCCCTCTTTTTCTTTTTAAATGCAAAGCTTGTGTTTTAGACATCAGTCATGGAGGTTAAGTGAGGGAGATTGTGGTCATGTACAAAGATGCCCAAGGTAATCACTAAAGCAAACAAAAATGATTGTTTTCATGTTGCTGAGGAATAGAAGAACAGTACCTGATTAAATAAAGTAAATGCAACCTGCCCGTCTATTTCCTTAAGTATCGTTTGAGTTGAACAGTTCCATATGCTTTGCTATTAGTTTTTCATCCACTAATAAATGCATGCCTCTGAAATCCTCTTGACAGAGAAACTATCAAAGAAAGTGTACTGAGGAGAGGGGCTGCGGTGAAGAGGGGATTCGTAGGTTCCCTTATGTGGCTCCACAACTTTAAACTGTGGGGTCATGGAGGACCCAAGCAATTCCAAAGTTATGCTGCAGGCCTTTCTCCTTGGAAAGGCAGCCTGGGCTCAAGTAGTTTTATAAAGAAGGAAAGGGGATGAGTGCCTTTCTTTCAGTAGTCTGTGCTGATGAAGTGGATCTTAATGGATGCACTAAATGCACTGGAGATTTAGTCATGGTGCTTTTATTTCTGTGTCATTGCTCTCTAAATAAGTTTGTGATGTTGTGGTTTTCTCCTTATGGCTCCAAGCATCTTCATCTGTAAAGAAGAATCATGCTAATTATGTCTTACTAAGGTATCTTCCAACCAAACTTTTTGTAATTCTATGGTAGAGAAATAATTCCTAGCTCATGCTTACATTGAAGAAATAAGTAATCATTAAATTATAAAGAAAAATTATATTTCTTCATGAACTTATGTAAAATAATGCTTATTTGTGTGTGTGTGTGTGTGTGTGTGTGTGTGTGTATGTGTGTAAGCACACATGTGTGGTTTCTATTTTAAATTAATTCTGAAATCATCCTGTTATATAAAAGTGGTCAATATATTTTCTATTATAGAAATATCCAAAAGTACTCAAAACTTTGAGTGATATTCAAACTTTAAAAAAACTTGAAGAATTCTATTGGCAATGCTAATGGGTAGGCCTAAAGAACACTGAAAAGAAGAAGTAAATAAAAAAAATAAAGCAATTAAGAATAAAAGTGTAAATAAAATGGTCTCAATTCACTAGTGCTGCCAAATTACTTCTTAATTAAAATTATGATCAACTGTAACATAAAACTCAAAGTTACAGTAGTTTATTCAAGAGAAATTGGTTTTACTTTGACCACAGTATTGACAGACTACTAAATTTACTCTGAGTATGCTCCCTCATTTTGAATGTATAAAGCAGGACTCTAGTTGAGTAGCTAAACCTTGGCCAGTCATAGCAGCTTACCCTTTCTGAATCACAGCTGATCGGCCCATGTTCAAATGGGCAAACAGCAAGTTGTGTGCATGTGTGTATGTAAGTGTACATGTATGTGTGCCAGTGGATGGAGGTGGGAAGTCAACTTCTTGTGTCTTCTGTAACCATATTCTTTATTTTCCTGAAGACAGTCAAACTAAATCTGGAGCTCACTGGTTCTGATAGAATGAATCTTCAGAAATGCCCAGGAATCTGCCCACATCCTTCTCTCCAGCCCTGAGAATACAATCCTGATTGTTGTTGGTGATGGCTTTTTGTTTGTTTGTTTTTAATTTATTTTTTCTGATGACAATAATGATTTTGGCAATGTTCAAAGGAAGTACAAAAAAAAAAAAATGGCCAGGAAGTACCATTAAGGTTTTCAGCATCTTTAGGAACTTGGAAAAGGGAAATTAAAATGACTTCAGATTTTTAGCATACACCCACCTTAGTGCCCAAAAATCAAGGAAGCAAGTTACAATAGCATTTGCTGTGATTGCAAGTAAGTATATACACTATGAAAATATTTGTGGAGAATTCTAAAAACTGTGTAAGTATATCTTGATGACCAAGCAATTGTACTCCAAAAGGCTCAATATGTCCTTCTAGTTTGTTGCCACTCTATTCACCAAAGCTGGGACATGGAAACAACCTAATTGTTCTCCAGCTAATGAATGAATAATGAGAAGGTGGCAATCAGTACAATGGGATTCTATTCAACTGCAAAGAAAAATGCAACCACAACATTTGCAGGGGAATGAGTGGAGCTGGACAATTCTATACTGAGTGAGGCAACTGAGACACAGAATCATAAACATGAAGTATTTTCTCTTTTTTGTAAATCCTATGTCTGAATATTTATATTTGAATACACAAGCATGGCTACCAACAGAAACTAATAAGGTAGAAGTGGACCATAATTGTTGGTGGAGGGAGAGCGCTAAAGAGGTGAACAGTATGACACAGGCCTCTGAAGACACTGGCTGGTTTCAAGACCTCTATGAGACCTGTCCTTCCTAGGGCTTCCGTTGGCCTTTGTATATCTATTTTCAACCTATTTCTGTTCTTCAAAAACCCTTGAAACCCAAACCCAGAAAAAAATGTATGCAGTATTTTCACGAATCATCCATGCATACTGTAGATGAGGCCTGTCTATTCTGAACGGATCACTGGTGGTTCATCACAATGGCTTATAAACTCAGGACTGAGCTCTCAGACAGAAAATGACTCTGAAGCTAAAAAAAACCTTTCATCGTTCAGTATTCCTTCTGTTTGTCCTTTATGGTACCTTCTTGGTGATGCTGTTGAGGAAGCACCCATCTATATCTCAAAACAAGGCCATTTAAAAAAAAAAATCCCAGCAACAGCCTATTCAAGTTCCATTTCTCTATAATGCTTTCTATTTTCTGTACCTGTGACTATTTCCATCCTAGTTTATATGATTTCAAACACCTAATAATTGGGACTTTTCATGATAATATAGTCATTGTGTTTCTGAAAACATCACTAAATGTTTTTGGTTTCGTTTCACTTTTTTTTTTTTTTTTTTTTTTTTTTTTTTTTTACTTTCAGTTGAATTACCTCTGTCTCCTTAATGAGTTGCAGTACATTTCTTGTCACCATGATTTGCAAATACTCGCACCTGTTCTGTAAGTTTCTTACTCATTGTCTTAACTGTGCCCTTTAAAGCAGTGGGAACTCCACTCTATCTGTTTGTGTGTGTTCAGTTGTGCATATATATTCATGGGTCTGCATGCACATATTTGCACTTGTGTGGAAGCCAGAGGTCAATGTTGGGTATCGTTTCTTAGGAACTATCCACCCCTATTTTGGGAACATGGTCTCTCAGTGACCTAGACTATGCTAAGTTGGCTAGACTGGTTGTCTCCTCATGACTGAACTTGGGGTCTAACATTACACAGCAAATATTTTACCAACTGAAAAATATGTGCTCAACCCATTTTTTTTATTTCAATGTTCAAATTATTTTCACTTTTCTCCCCTTTTAGTTTGTTCTTGATGTCATAGCCAATAATTGTTTATTTTACTCCATTTCCTAGTTTTATTTATCCTGAGAAACTCTATAAAATAACTTTTATATTAATATTAGTGAGGAATCTTTATTTTATTTACTTCTGTGTGGTATGTTATATGAGCCAAGCATATTAATTTACAGAGTAATCATTTCTTCTATATTAATTTGTTTAAAAGAACATTTTTGATATAGACTGACATTTTTAAAAAATATGTGAGCATCATTGTCTTTTCATTCCACACAATGCTAATTCTCTAAACAGTTATGGTAAATGATTTATTTATTTAGAGTCTGGGTCTGTCTCCAACCTGGAATCTCTTGAGGGACATTTTCTGCCATCACTCATAGAGGAAAATCATTTTTCAGTTTCTTTGCATGTTTCAAAAATTTTATTTGCAAGTTGTATAATTTATATAAAATATTATGGCTATTCTAGTATTCAAGCTCATTACCCTTAAATATTTTGTGCTTAGATTTTTATTATTACTAATGTAGTTCTTGTTTCTCTTGATTCTACTTGATTAGGATTTTTTACTCTTTAAGTTTATTTATATGTGTTTATGTGTGCTTATAGGAGTATATGTGTACAGCTGTTTTGTAGACATGAGAAGATGCTGTACTCCCTGAAACTAAAATTAGCAGGGAAATGTAAGACACTCATTGTGGGTCCTCGGTACCAAACCTGGTTCCCCCTGAAAAGCAGTAGGCACTCTGAATTACGGAGCAATAATTCCAGTCCCTACAATTAGGTTATATTACAAGATGTACATTGTACTTGGGAAGGCAGAACTGTTCTTCTTTCTGACAATTCATCCACCTGTCCACCTACTCACTTAGCATCCAATGATATATATGTAAATATTGTAATAGATTTACCAACTTATTTTTAGAGTTTCATTTCCTAGTGACCATCTCTACAATAGTAAAATTTAGTATATAGCACATGATTCACTGGGTCTCCTTAAAAATCTTTTCCCTCGTTTGTTTGTTCTCTGGTTTCTCTGAAGGTTTGTGGAATAAATGTCCAACCTTCTGGAAGCTTCGAAGATATACTTGTTACTATTTCTCTCTATCGGCTTGCATATCAGTGTGATAGCAATTTTTGATGCCACCTTTCCTTGTGTTTTCTTGTTTTAACTCAGTTTTACAGATATCTCAGGAAGCTAGAAAGATCAAAGTTCTCTGCAGTATCTTGTTCTCTGGAATTTGTATTTAGCATCCCTTAGGCATTTTTTGTTTTGTTTTGGTTTGTTTTTTGTTTTGTTTTGTTTTGTTTTGTTTTGTTTTGTTTTGTTTTGTTTAATTCCAGATCGGATTTAGACTTGGGAGGTTGAAAAGCTCCTGTGTAGTTGCTTTATCCTGGTGATGACTCTGACGGCAGGCATGGACATGAGGATAAAGAACCTTCCTATCCAAATGTGTTGAAATCTAAGTCACATGAAGCCTTCATAATGTGCTGGCATTAGAGACTTACAGAGAGTTGTAACTGCAGACAATATATTGGCTATTGTTTATAGATCATGCTTAGTGGTGAGACCCCCCATAAGAACCTAAACTTCCCCTTCCACAAAAAGGCTAATAATGTTTTTTGCTGCTTTATCCCAAATAAAGAGAAATACAAGGAAATATAGTGACCTCAAGTAAGATACCCTGGATAGTGGTCTTTACAGATGTCCTGTAACATCTATTAAAAGATGATGTCCACTTTGTCCCTTGCTTTTTGTTAATTTTGGAGTTATAAAATGTAGCTGGTTGTTCATGCTCTGATATTTATCTTGAAGGGCAAGTTCACCATGATTCTTCCTCTATCATTCCAGAAGGCACATTGTAATTGTCTTTACAGTTTCTTCTCTCTTGCTTCCTCTCTCCTCTGTTACTCATCTTCTTTAAATCTGAAAGTTGAAGTAAAATTAATTTATAAACTTCAAAATATAAAAGCATAATAGTTAAAAGTTTCTCTCCAAGATTGGATAGCCAGTTGCTGTCTTCTTCCCTGGGGATGAATAGTTCTTCCAGTCTCACTATTCCTTTTCTTCTCTAGGTCTGAAGACATAGAGATTTCCACACCCATTTTAGCATATCTCTTCTTGTTGTCCTCATCTGCTTCATGCCTAGGCAGTCATGTTAGTGAGACTATATGGGTGTAGCGTTTGACATCCTTAGAAGACAGAGTCTTACAGCAAACTTCTTGATCCTCTGGATTATGATCTTTCTGTCCTCTCTTTACAGTGATCCCTGAGCCTTTTGTACCTGTATTCATTAACTGAGATCAACATTTCTGCATTTTCATTGATTGTAGTTTTATGTAATGCTTTCTATTATACAGAAGTTTTCTTTATGATAGGTTTGGACTACTCTTATCTTTGAGTATAAGGACAAATTTAGAATATAGTCAGGGATTATTATGGTTTACTAAGTATCATTGTGGGTTCTCTTCCAAAATCCATGACTCCACCTAACTTGTGTACTTAGTTGCCTAGGTTTCCAGGACCAAGCCTGATTTCCCCCTTGTATGGGTCTAAAGTCCAGTAAGAGAGTTAGTTTTTTGGTTTTGTGTTTTGTTTCGTTTGTAAAATTAGTAGTTGAATTGATTGTGGTGGCATATGCCTTTAATCTTAGCACTCTAGAGTCAAAGGCAGGTGAATCTCTGTGAGTTCAAGTCTAGCCTTGTGTGTATAATAAGTTCCAGTTTAGTTAGGGCTGCATAGTAAGATCATGTCTTGAAAAAAAAGCAGTTATCATTAGGATTTTCTTTGTAAAATTATCATCATATATTTTATAAAATTGTAGTATTTGAGCTCCATTATTTTCAGCATTTGGAATTATGTTCCTTTTCTCTAAATTTGTGTTAATTAATTGCTACATACTTCAATAATTAGTTTTCTGAAAAGAAATTTTATGGAAATATCCTCTTGCTTGTCTTCGCAACTTTGAATTTGAGATGGAGTAAGAACTACATCTATTAAATTTTAACAAATACATTTATTTAAGTACTTTTTACATATGACATGATGATTCAATTTTATTGAATTAAATTTAGAGCAGTAAATCTACATTATATGTTTTATTTACATTATGCCATTTGCATAAAATCAGTCAGTGAATCATAGCTTGAGAACACATCTTCAATTAATTATGCAGCAATAAAGTCCTCAATATGCATTATCATTTACAATTGTAATTTGCTACATGATACAGATGAGATGTCGCAATGAGGAACATAATTGCCTTTTTAATGCTGTGGTAGGTATGCTATGGTCATTAATTATCAACTTGGCTAATCATTATTGGTGGCAATTAATCTTTGCTCTAATAATTATTGCTGATGAATATACATGTTTTGCCCCCATTACCTTTTCCATCGCATGAAGATGATGTATGAAATTATTTAACTACACATAGCCTTAAACAGAGCTAGAAAATTTCATATAGTAAAGGTGTCCCTGAGCACAGATAAATTTTCATTTAGTTACTGGAATGGCAAAAGTACATGTGATATAGTGATCTTTTGAGATGGTAAGGTTGTTCTGTACTCTGCCCTAATACTTTTTTTTTATTCATTATTCACTACTGTGAAGTTATTTAAGAAGAATGCTTTTAGGAGTAAATATAATATTGCAATTGAGTAAAATGAAGAAAAACAAAATTATAAAATGATGACTCTCAAAAATTACTCAATGGGTACAAATCACAGACAGGGCAGGGCTGCCCACTCTCCCAGTATCTATTAAATATAGTACTCAAAGATCTAGCTAAGGCAATAAGACAACAAGAAGACATCGAGGGAATACAAATTGGCAAAGAAGAAGTCAAGATATCAGTATTTGTGGATGATATGGTAGTAAACATAGTGACTCCAAAAATTCTATCAGAAAACTTCTACAGCAGATAAACAACTTCAGCAAAGTGGCTGAATACAAAATTAACTCAAACAGATCAGTAGCTTTCTTTTCTATAAATGATAAATGGGCTGAGGAAGAAAATAGGGCAATAACACCCTTCATAACATTCACAAATAATATAAAATATCTTGGTGTGACTCTAACCAAACAAGTGAAAGATCTGTGTGACAAGAACTTCAAGTCTCTTAAGAAAGAAAATGAAGAAGACCTAAGAAAATGAAAAGATCTTCCATGTTTGTAGATTTGTAGGATTAACATAGACAAATGGCCATCCTACCAAAAGTAATCTATAGATTCAATGCAATACCAAACAACATTCCAAGAAAATTCTTCACAGGCATGGAAAGAAAAATTCTCAATTTCATATGGAAAAACAAATAATCCAGGATATGGAAAACAATTCTTAACAATAAAAGAACTAACCCCACATCTGATAGAGGGCTAATATCCAAAACATATCAAGAAGCTAATTTAAAAAAAATTTAAAAATGGGGTATAGAGGAAAACAGAAAATTTACAACAGAGCAATCTAGAATGACCAAGAAGCACTAAAATATTTAAAAACCTTAGTAACCAGTGAAATGTAAATCAAAACCACCCTGAGATTCCACCTTACACCAATCAGAATGGCTAAAATCAAAAACTCAGTTGACAGCACATATTGGTGGGGATGTGGAGAAAGAGAAACACTCCACCCTTGCTGGTAGGAGTGCAAACTGGTACAATCACTCTGGAAATCAATCTGGAAATTCCTCAGAAAATTGGAAGTAGATAGACCTGAAGATCCAGCTATACCACTCTTGGGCATATACCTAAAAGATACCTGTAATGGTTTGTATATTCTTGGACCAGGGAGTGGCACCATCTGGAGGTGTGGCCTGGGTGGAATAGGTGTGACCTGGTTGGAGTAGGTGTGTCACTGTGGGTGTGGGCTTAAGACTCTCACCCCAGTTGCCTGGAAGTCAGTGTTCCAGTAGCAGCCTTTGGATGAAGACGTAGAACTCTCAGCTCCTCCTGCACCATGCCTCTCAGCTCCTCCTGCACCATGCCTTCCTGGATACTGCCATGCTCCTGCCTTGATGATAATGGACTGAACCTCTGAACCTGTAAGCCAGCCCCAATTAAATGTTGTTTTTATATGACTTGCCTTGGTCATGGTGTCTGTTCACAGCAGTAAAACCCTAACTAATACAATACCCCACAATGCCACAGAGGCATCTGCTCCAATATGTTCATAGCAGCCACATTTGTAATAGCCAGAAGCTGGAAGCAACCCAGATATCCCACAAATGAAGAATGGACACAGAAACTATGTTTCATTTACAGAATGGAATACTATTCAGCTACTAAAGGACATCATGAGAATTTTCAGGCCAATGGATAGAAATAGAAAATATTATTCTGAGTGAGGTTACATTGACCAGAAAATTACATGCATGGTATGTACTCACTAATAATATATTAGCCAAAAAAGTACAGAAGACCTAGGATACAATCCACAGAACTCAACATGGTTAACAATCAGAAGGGCCCAAGTGAGAATGTTTCAATCCCACTTGGGAGGGAGAAGAAAATAATCCAGGAGGCAGAGGGAAGGAGGGAGGGAGGGATCTGGGTGGGAGTGAAGGGAAGGGGAACATGAGCAGGTATTGGGGCAAGACTTAAGAGAAGCCCTGAAGGCCAGCAGAATGAAATGCCCTACAGTGGGGAAAGGGAACTTGTAAAGACCACCTCCAATAGCAAGACAGGGCATCCTGTGGAAGGATATAGTTGCCATCCCACAATCAAAAATTCTAACCCAACATTGTTTCTGAGGAAGAGAACTGTAGGGACAAAAATGGAGAAGAGACTGAGGGAAAGGTGATCCAGTAACTGGCCCAAATTGGGATCCATCTCAAGGGGAAGTTTCAAGGCCTGCTTATGCAGAACCTAGTTGGCTTGTCTTTGAAAGTCATACTATAAAACCGGTCTTGTGTCACTTGATAATCCAAATTTGATAATCAAAATTTATGAAGATTAAATATGGGGAATCTATAACTGTTATATATTGTTTCTCTTGTTACTAAATACAATTTCAAAGGCAATAGGAAAATGAAAAGAGCTCCCTGGGACTAAACCATGAATCAAAGAAAACACACAGAGGGACTTATGTCTCTACCTGCATATGTAGCAAAGGATGACCTAGGTGGTCATCAATGGGAGGAGAGACTCTTGTTCCTGTGAAGGTTCTATGCTCCTGTATAGGTCCAGGAAGCAGGAGTGGGTGGGTTGGGGGGCAGGAAGAGGGAGGAGATGGTAGAGGATTTTCAGAGGGGAAAGTAGGAAAGGGGAATGTGGGACACTGGGCTATACACAGACAATTTGGTCTCCAGTCAACCTGAGGTCTGAACCCCAGAATGGTGATAATTCATTTACATGGCATAGTAGGTGTTCCCTCATGTCTCCTGGAACTCTGACTCCTGTTGAAGTTACTGCCCCCACAGCCCGCAAAGGAGAAGCATGGCCAGTAGTCATGTAGGCAATGTCCCAAGCTTCTGACCTTCAGGCTAGACTCCTCCCAGTTACCTAGCAACAGTAAAGATAATAGCCCACCATAAGAGGGAGTGCTTGGCCCCACCTCACTCTCTTACTCCCCTTATTCTCCTCACTCTCCTCTCTTCTCCTCTCCTCCTCACTATTCACTCTCTTACTCTCTCTCCCTCTTGCTCTCTCCCTCTTACTTTCTTCTTTCTTCTCTCTCTCCCTTTTCCCCCTTCTCTAGCCTTGGCCATGGCTGGTCTCTCTCTCTCTCTTTTTCTACCTTTCTCTTTCCCCTTGCCTTTCTACAATAAAGCTCTAAAACCATAGAATGTCTATGTTTATCAAGGCCCGCTGGGCTTGGATGATTGGATAGGCTTTCCTCTAATGAGTCCTTTCTAATCTCCAGATGAAAGGCCTTCCTGTGCTCCAGTCAAGGCCTGGACTAAGGACTGTCACCTGCGTGGGAACCTCTCTCCCTCAGCCCTCTCTCCTGTAACTCTGGGGCCAAGGGTGTCACCCCAGGGCCCCTGGTATTGGGGGATGCCCCTTGTCTACCCCCCTGTTGAGTGGGGTCAGTGGAGATGCCCATCCAGGGCCTAGTGGAAAGTGTCTGGCAGCCCTCCAACAAATGCCTGCCCAAAGCATAGGAGGAACTCTGGCCGGATGTGGACTATCCTCCCTTCCCTCTCTCTCACCAACACCCCATAGTTCCTAACAAGGGATAACATTTGAAATGTAAATAAAGAAAATATCTAATTAAAAAGAAAAAAAGAAAATACAAATTCAAACAATATTTAAGATGTTATCAAAAATAACAATTTAAAATTCATTAAATAATTCCCCTCTACTTTTCTGTGAGTAATGTGCCCCTGGAGTTCTCTCTTCTTTGATAAATTTGCTTTCAGTCTAATTGTCATTCTGTTTCTTTCACATGAAGAAATGTGTGAGCAGAAGAACATATCAGAGCCAGTCATCTTAGATGTCGAGGTCACTCTAGAAATGATGCCATCATGGGTCTCACCCTGTTTTATTGGTATTGGTGGCTTATTTGTTTTTCCTCTTTGTAGATGAATACATACCAACAACTTGGAGTATCTGTCAACCTTCACCAAGAAAAACTCATTGGATCACACTAACTTTTATAATGGTGACAATGTTAAAAATTTTCGCTTCTATTGCTCCCTTCAGCTTCACATTCTTCCTTTAGTTCTACTGAACACAAGCTCATGACTTGGCAAGTGTTAAAGATTTATCTATTTATTAACATTTTACTCACAAGGATAAAACTCTTGAAATATTACAGCTCATTTTCAAGAATGTCCTTGGGATGGAAAGCAGATATATTCTTTGTCACATTACATTTTCAGACCATGTAGGTCACTGTCATAAAGCAGTCACCAGAAAAGTTAAATGAAGCTGCATTATGCAATCGACTTTTTTCATTTTTAGATACATATACATTTATATAATACAGGACTATAAATTGTAATGTAAGGTCTAAGGATTTTGTAAAGTAATGAGTAAAGTTTTTTTTTTTAAGTCAATTATTGGGAGTTGACAACATTTTATGGAGGTATCACTGTATGTATGGATGTGTGCTTGTATGTCGATATAAGAAATATTTCATCTTTATTGATGAGCAAATTTATTTAATTTATTATCTTTAATAGGTAAAAGATAAATCAATCCATCTTCTTTGTCTGGTTTCCCTTATAAATGTAGTTGAATAAGGTCAAGGATATTAGTGCTTTGGACTGATGATACGGGGAAAATTGAGATCCCTCTTAGGGTCTTTGTTTCATTAATACAATAATTTTAGCATGGACACAGATGGAAGTATAAGGATAGTTCTAGTAGAATTTAAAAGGAAAATCCTAGAGCAGACAAGCTGTAAATTTAGATGCTGTCAAGAAGAGAATGTTGGAGAGAAAAGAAAAGGGCACGCCATTTAAATCGACATGGGGGGCAGACACGTGGCTTTAGATGAGCCCATCAGTGGGAGAGGATGTGCCTAGCCTCACAGAGTTGAAGTGCCAGGTTTACTCAGGGAGGCACTACCCACTCAAAAGAGAAGGGAAGAGGGTATGGGGGAAGAATTGTGGGAGGAGGTTATGGGGGTGGTAGTGAACAGGATGTAAAGTGAATAAATAAAAACAGTATCTAGTGACTCTGTCCCTCTTTTTAGACTAGCCCTCTTCTATAGGGGTGATCCCTAAGGCAAAGGGATTGAACTATTCCACTGGAATGTCTATTGTCAGTCTCTACCCAGTCCAGAATTTCATTCTCTTGAATGAGTGTTTTAACTTCTTGTTCATCTTTCCTTGCTTTAACACTACAAATAAAGCATCAGTTGGCTTCAGAATATTTGCTGCCAGTCCCAGTATGAGGGAATACTTATTAGTATATTTTAGAATTGTGGTTAATCAAGTCGTGACTTGTGTCTAAGTCCCATTATTTATTTTTCTTTATATCTCTATCTCTAAAAGTGAGATAATAATAGTGCAAATGTTAATGTATAAAACTGATTGTATTTAGCACAAATAAATACAAAATAAAGCTTTTATAAGACCTTTTCAACAGATTGTATTGCTTCAAAGAGTTTGTATATTTATATATGTTGTTATCTGCTTCTCTTTTCTGTTTTTACGTTTAGGCTAAGCTGCTTCTTACCTAAAAGCAATTATTAAGTGAACACTGTTTCCAGAACTATATTGCTACTCCTTTGTACATTTTATGTCACCTTTTAGATTTATTCATCCATTAGTGTTTTTTTTTTTTCCTTTAGTGTGACTGAATAGATTTACTCTTCAATTCACATGGAATATAACAGACTCCCCAGTTTTATATTGTGATCTGAGATAAACAATGTGAGAAGAGAAGATGTCTGGCTTCGTAGTGGTTACAGTTGAGTGATGGACGTAGATCTGTTTTTCTAAGTCTGCCTTGTTATACGCTAATATTTCTAACAAGAGGAGAATACATGGCCATGGGACTCAAAGTCAGTGGAGAGACATTCTTTTTATCAATGAGAATGAGGAATTAGACAGATGGAACACTTACTGTTCTTGCAGAGGACTCATCTCATTTGCACCACTTGCCTCAATCAGCATACAAATACCTGTACCTCTAGTTCCAGGGGATTTGACAGCCTCTCTTAGCTCTTATGGGCACCTATGTATACATGGTCTATGTACATATAATTAGACCCACACACATGCACATAAAAAAATAGTAAAATAAGTGTTAGAAAGAATAGTGATGGTTAAGAAGGAGCTATTTTATAAATAGATATGTAAGAAGGGAAATGCCCAACATATATGAGCCGGAATGGTAAATTCTTTTAATGGAAACTCAAAATTGTATGTTTAAGATATATAAACTATATTCCTGTTTTGAGTAAGAATGCACAGTAGACTTTTAGAAGTATTAGAAACGAATCTATAGAGGTACAGAAAGCAAGCTCAAGGGGATATGGGAATGGATGGGTGGGCAGGTGAGCACCCTCATAGAAGCAGGGGGAGGGAGGATGGGATAGGGGGTTCTGGAGGGGAAACTGGGAGAGGGGATAACATTTGAAATGCAAATAAATAAAATATCCAATAAAAAGTTTAAAAAGGTGGTATTATAAGACATTTGGAATAATTTAATTTTATCAGAGAAAAATGAATTTACTGAAGAATATCAGTGGAGTAAGAGATAATGACTGCTTCTTAAGAAGAATAATAAAGAACAAAGGGAACTGGTGGACAAAGGTCAAGACTTATGGCCAAGAGGAGAATAAAAGAGGCTGTCATAGTAACTTTAGGAGAAAAAGCATGAGAATGTACATCAAAAATGATGATGGCAACAGATTCAATATCTATATTGCATGAGCAGAAACAGTCATCACATGAACAATTAGCATGTTCCACTCCTCTGCTTTGTATGTGTTTTGCTTATCTATAAGACCTTTAGGACACAAACGCTGCCTTAGTTAAGTACTATGAGAATCTTTCTGTTTGATGTATGAAGTAGGACATTTAGAGTACTGGCCATCGTCACCTCACCACTGCATGGGAAAGCCAAGTTTCAAACTGAAACTTTCTAATTCTGGAGTTCAACATATGCAGCATAAACCTGCTTTGCAGATCCAAATGCCAGCTACTAAGATGGATTTTGTAGTTGTGTTTCCAAAAGTTGTATCAGGTACACTAAGTTTACCATTTTGTTTAAATGGTTGCAGTTGGTCAAAGCATAGGAAGAAAGGAAGGAAGGTGAGAGAGAGCTGACAGAATTGCTTAGTTACCAAGACAGGAAGCCCAGCAGCTATGTACCAGCTGGATATTATGAATGTAAACCTATGCATAGATGTTAGTACCTCAACGAAATAGAGGGAACTAAAAAACAATTGGTTATATGTCTATGGCTCTGGATGGAGGGTTTTCAAACTGGACAAAAATTAAATCTGTATTCATCACCTTATGGATAACAACTCAAGACAAAAAGTTTCAGACAAGATTTGAGAAAAAAAATTGGATTAAAAAACAAAGGTCATACAGAGAGGGCTAAAGAATAATCAGGGAGGCACTGGTTAGTTTATATTGTTCCTCCTATAGAGTTGCAGACCCCTTTAGCTCCTTGGGTACTTCCTTTAGCTCCTTCATTGGGGGCCCTTTGTTTCATCCAATAGATGACTGTGAATATACACTTCTGTATTTGCCAGGCACTGGCATAGCCTCACAAGAGATAGCTATATCAGGGTCCTGTCAGCAAAATCGTATTGGCATATACAATAGTGTCTGGGTTAGGTGGTTGTTTATGGGATGGATCCCCAGGTGGGGCAGTCTCTGGATGGTCCTTCCGTCTCAGCTCCGAACTTTGTCTCTGTAACTCCTTCCATGGATATTTTGTTCTCCATTCTAAGAAGGAATGAAGTATCCACACCAAAACCCGACACTATTGCTGATGCCAAGAAGTGCTTGCTGACAGGAGCCTGGTGTAACAGTCCCCAATGAGGCCCTGTCAGAGTCTTTTTTTTTTTTTTTTTTTTTTGAAAATGAAAAAGTTCTAATTGCTTTAATAAAGTATAAAATAAAGGTATAAATGACAATAGTTTTAACATCTCGAAACT
>NC_034593.1:128504371-128509727 GCF_900095145.1 Mus pahari | reverse complement strand
TACTGCTCTCGGGCGCACTCCCCTCCTCGGGTGAGGAAAGGCGCTGGATGCCAGGCGGACACCCCTCCTCGGTCGGGGAGGCAAGGTGTTGGGTGCTGGATCAGCCTGCGGACAGCCGCCAGGCGAACACCCCTCCTGGGCAGGAAAACCCTGTCAGAGTCTTATCAACACAGATGTGGATGCTTGCAACCATCAGAGTGAGCATGGAAACTCCAATGGAGGTGTTAGGGGAAGGACTGAAGGAGCTGAAATCCCATAGGAAGGACAACAATATCAACCAACCAACACCCCCAGTCCAGAGCTCCCACAGACAAAACCACCAACCAAAGTATATACATGGGTCAGTCCAAGGCTCTAGCTACATATGTAGCAGAGGACTGCCTCATATAACATCAGTGGAAGGGGGTCCGCTTGGTGCTGTGGAGGCTTGATTCCTCAGATAAAGGGGATGATAGAGGGGTGAGACAGGAGTGGGTGGGTAGGTGGATGAGCATGGTCTTAGAGGCAAAGGGGAAGGTGATGGGATGGGGGGTTGGAGGAGGGGTGTCTGGGAATCGGGATAACATTTGAAATGTGATAACATTTGAAATGTAAACAAATGATTAAAGAAAAAGAATAATTAGGAAGTTGAAAGATGCAAAAATGTGAAGTTGCAGAAATTAAGGCAAGAAAACTTTTCAAGAATAGGATGCATTTATTTATTTCTTATTTTTTTCTTTTTAGGAGGTCACAAATCCTTGATACAGGTCCAGAGCTAACAGTATACATATGTTTGGTCCTCTTTCAGGTTTTATACACTGACTCTAGTGCCTCTGGACAGATGCATAGCTAATCACTCTGGCTGGGTGCCTGTTGCCTGTTCAGCCATTTGATAAGGTTTTTCCTACCAGGAGCATGGTGTGGAGGTTTCCGACTTCATGTACATGGATGACTGCTATGACTGAGTTTCTTTCTTATTAGTTTTGTTCATCTCTCTTGACTCTCAGAGTCAAGTGTGGTGTGAACGTAAACTCTTCCCTGACAACTTCTTTATGGTGTGGTTACTTTAGGATTTACATTTCTATAGCACTAGGGTCTCTTGAAGCTCCCACAGAGAATCACATTTCATCTCAGAAGTATGAGCCCATATTGGTTGTCTTCTATCATTAGAGCATGCCATCCCTGTTGTGTTTTTATTCCAATTGTGTTGTCCAAAAAACAGTTTGCCAACTTATTTCGAGGGTCAGCACTGTGGTTACCAGGGAGAAGCAAGAATCACTCCTCTAATCTTAGTGAGTCTAGCCTCATTAAAATTTTTGTATCATTTAGTTTTAATATTTGTTTAATGACTACATTTAACATTTTCTATCATGAAAGTATTTGGGTTTCCAACTTACCATTTTCTATATCAAATTTTGAGGCCATATTTCATTCCTATTACAATATAACATTGTTCTTGTAGTATTCATTCTCTAAGCTTTATGTTTACAACTCAAACTTCTAAATGATGACCTGAACTTGTGCCTGTTACTTAGAGGGTGAGTTTTCTAAAAGGACACCCAACCAAGGCTTAGTGGCACTTGCTGCTTATTGGGACTTGATATTAAAATTAAACTTAGCAGCAAGGGTTAAAGTTAGGGTTAGGGTTAGAGTTAGGGTCAGAGTTAGGGTTAGGGTCAGAGTTAGGGATCTAGCCAAGAATGATTTACCCACCAGTAGGTACTGGCCTAGCTAGGACCATGCAAAATGGCTTTGGGGACAAAGACAATTTACTTTTTAAATAGCAAGCTTGTTCTTACTACTTCCACTGACAATCCTCTTTGGGAGTAGAATTCCAAACTAGATAGGACTTCAGAATGGGATCCCTTAGGAAGCTCTTCCACATACAGAAACTCTGGAATTGATTTGAACACAAGGTATGACACCTTCACAAACTTGGAAAGAAAAAGTGGATATGAAGGTATAATTTTTTATATTTGAATTTTTATTTAGATATAGAAATGTTATATTTGATAAGAACACTTATAGATGCCTTTAGGATACTAGAAATGTTGTAAATGCTTTAAAATAAAACCCCACAAACACAGGTTGGGAACATAGAACTTGGAGAAGGATATTTCTAATGAGTAACTCCCCAGGATAAATTTTGTAAGTTATATAATGACAAGTAGAATTATTAAATCAATGTTTCGTGCTACTTATTAGGAGTGTAGTATATTGTGGTTAGCCTATCTAGCACAGTGAAATTGTCATTATAACCTATTATTGAAGTTTAATTTAGGAAGCATTATATATCAACCCAGGTTTATTTAAAAATATTTGATTCATAGTTTATTAGGACTTTCATACTTCTAAAACAATTGATTTCTTAACATTGCTTGAGATACTTTATTATCTATCTGCGTATCTATGTATCTATCTATTGATCTATCATCTATCTATCTATCTATCCATCCATCTATCTGTCTACAGTCATTTGGGATGCCAGTCTTAGAATAAAAATAATAACTAACTAGAACTTTTGAAGAAGTTTCAGTTTTATTTATATGTGTGGTTTTCACAAGTACATTATAGAGAAAAACTGGACTGCTAATCATCATATCTGCTCTTATATATTATTTATATATAAATATATAAAATATAGTAATATATGTATTACATAGTATATTATCACATAATATAGGATAACATTATATATGTATATATATAATGTTATATATAATTGATATATATATCAATTCATCTCCATTTATGAATCATAAGCATTTCATCCAAAATTTCTTTAGCATGGACTTTGATATATTTAGTTTTTCAAACAGATTTTGTAGGTTTTGTTCCTTATGGCATCTAGAGCTAGGATTTTACTCTGCATTTGTTCTGAGAAAATCTGCTTTCCTCTTCCAATTGCTTAGGATGAGTCTACTGGCAGTCATGGAAGCCCTTGAGGAGCCATTTACTTTTGCAGTTTAGTGTGTGGAACAAATTAGTACTTCCCAAAATAATACCAATTAAACCAATGTAAAAAGTTAGTGTCTATGCTTATCTCTTGAGACTAGTTACAACATCCCTCTATAGGACTGCCACTCAAGAACAATGCTTTTCTGTTGGCATAGTTGTGAGACATTTATTCTCTCCAACTAATCCTTCCTCTGCTAGATGCCTTCTGTTGTCACTGCTTCTTAAAAATACTTCACTATTGTTTGACAGTTTCATACATTTGTATAATGAATTTTAGTCATTTAACTCTCTATACACCCACTCCCCCATCATCTCCTTATCCTATGAAAATGTGCCTTTCCATTGACAGTTTCTCTTTGTACCTTCTTTCTTGTCTGGTGTGGGATCCAATTCCCTGAATGTAGATGAGAGGCTATTTACTAAAGCAGAATATTTTACAGTGGCTACATCACTGAAAAAAGTTACACTATCCTTTCCCAACAACTCTAAATTCCCACTAGTCCTCCTACATTTATTTGTGCTTCTGCTACTGGACACATGTTTGTAGACATATACACATATTTTATTCTATAACAAGTAGAAATTAGATATTTGGCATGCAGCCAAAAGATTGTTTACATATTAATTTATTAATATTTCATACATAATATTTGTACACACAGTTTTAACACCACATATGGAAAAATCAAAATGACATGAAGAAGAGTAATGTGTAAGCTTGTTAACCATTCCATACTTTCAAATTAAATAAACAGCATTGTGTTGTAACTGCTGGATGAGATAGGCTTCCATTTTTTATGGTGGAAAAATCAGGCAAGTTAACTAGGATTTCTGAGTGCTACAAAAGAAATATTTCAGGTTCCCACAAACAGTGGTAGTGGTCATAGAAGACTTTACTGAATTTGGATTTTCTACTGCACAGTTATGAAGAGTACAAAATCTATATCTGCCTACTTTTGGCATTCTTCACACCTTTATGTACACTCAAATTATTAGCAGTCAGACTTCTTCTTTCTAAAGGGCTCCTTTGAGCCTTTTCTTTAGAGAGAACCTGCTAGGAGAAAATCCTCTCAATTCAACTTTTAAGGTATCTGTATTTTGCTTTGATGTTGAAAACATGATTTTGCTGGGTATAAAATTCTAATTGCTCCTTGTTGTGCTTTAAAGAGATTTTTCCACTGAGTTCTATTATGCAGTAATTCTTATCTTTGCTCTTTTTATGATTAATATTCTTTTAATGTCTTACTTACCTAAGATTTCATCTTCATTACTGATTATCAGGAGTTAAGGGAAGAACCTAGGATCCCATGACTTCATCTTGCATATAAAGTTGCTTGAGCATCTTAGATCTCTTTAGTTTTTCTCATATAAGGAAAACACTAGCAATTATTTCTTTAAATGTTTTTTTTTTGAGACAGGGTTTCTCTGTGTAGCCTTGGATGTCCTGAACTCACTCTGTAGACCAGGCTGGCCTTGAACTCAGAAATCTGCCTGCTTCTGCCTCCCAAGTTCTGGGACTAAAGGTGTGCACCACCATTTCCTGGCTCTTTGAATAATTTTTATATTTATACATATAATTGTCTTCAGGGCTCAAGGTGATGCTGATCTTCTTTATCTTTAGTCCTTTTGGTTCCTGTATAACTCACTTAGGGTAATTTTTTCATGAGGTATTTATAATGTCTGATTTTTTCTGCAGAGTCTAATTTACATTTAATTTCATCCAGTGATGATGCTTTCATTTATATTTTTCATTCCTACAAGTTCCATCTGGCATTTATTTTATCTTCCGGCTTTCTTTTCTCATTATGTTTGTTTTCCTTTCCACCCATGAACATATTGAGCATACTTCTAATAGTTATTTTAACATCCAAGCTTGCTAATTTAATCATCACTGTCATTTCTGGATGTATTTTTATTAATAGAGAATTCTCTGGGTTGTGGCTCACATTTACATCTGGTCATGAAGAAATGAAAGTCTTTTAGAATTAGCACTGATTAACCAGGAAAGAGAGAATATATGCTGGGTTTAGGAAATGCATTATTAGACTGAAGGAATTTATAGCATCAAAGCTGTGAATCCTGCTCTATTTACAATTATAAAAAATTAAAATCGTAAAACACTTGAGAAAATCCAGAATATTAAAGAGATACTAAAATGAAAAGTTAGAATTGAAAGTAGAAAACCCAAGGGCTATAAGTATACAAGAAAGTGAAAACAAAACATTAAATATATAAAGAGAAGGTTATAATAAACTTATTTACAAAATTTTAACAATGGCTAACCAATAACATGAAACACATCCTAGTACATTTGGGAAGATGCAATTTAATTGATGTTTTAATTTTAAAATACTGTTATTCTCTCTCTCTCTCTCTCTCTCTCTCTCTCTCTCTCTCTCTCTCTCTCTTTCTTTCTCCC
>NC_034593.1:128494698-128504310 GCF_900095145.1 Mus pahari | reverse complement strand
TGTGTGTGTGTGTGTGTGTGTGTGTGTATGTGTGTGTGTGTGTATATATACATATCCATCACATTCAAAACGGATGCCCACAGGTGCTGCAATAGGGCATCAACACTCCAGAATTGAAGTGACAAGTGTTTGTGAGACCCACATGGGTTCTAGAAACTAAGCCAAGGTCCTCTGCATGTACAGTGAGTGCTCTTAACCATAGAGCCATCTCTCCAGTACTGATTCAGTTTATTTCAAATTTTGGGCTCCAGGAGATGGCTCAGTGGGTAAAGGTGCTTGCTAACTGAATCTGTCCAGCTGAGTTTCATTCCCAAACCAAAATGGTAGAGGGAAAGTAAAGGTTATTCTTTGATATTCACAAGTATGTTGTAGTGTGCCTTCTTGAATACACATACACATACAAATAAAAATATACACAATATGAAAATAAAAACTCGAGTATTACTGAATAAACATCTCTTGATAGATATGTGGAGATATATAGCAGTAGAAACTTATGTGGAATTGAAGATTAAAGAAGAGGTTTAGAAATTTTAATTGTGTATTTCACACAATATGTGCTTAAAACAGAAACTAATGGCAATAAGATGAAAATGAATGCTAACATGTCCAGAACGTAATTGAGATTTTTAATAAGTACATACTTAGACAAAAACCACAATAAAGAATAAAAGGCATGAAATAAAAAAATGATAGAGAAATATATCTTTTTCCTGGAAAATCATACAATTAAAAGGGGTAGTATTAATAGAACTATTTCAGAAGGAATAGCTCAGAATTTGGAAGGATTAATCTAATCATGGCTAAAATTATGAGTAAGCATTATATTTAATTATAAAAATAAATACTAAATATTTTGTATTACTTTTCATAGTACTTAAAAATTTTTACCATACTGTAAAATTTACATACTTAAAGAATTTAATGGTTATCATATATATTTCTTCATTAGAATATAAGATTTATGAAGTTTTATTTACTTACTTGTGTACTCATACACGTAATTCTTATGGTATTTTTTGAAATAGGGTTATTAATGCTTTTCATGTATTTACTTTTCCAAATATGTATTTACGTATTTGCTTAGACTGTGTGTGTTTAACTGTGTGTGTATGTATGTGTGTGTGTGTGTGTGTGTGTGTGTGTGTGTGTAAGAGAGAGGGAGAAGGAGAAGGGAGGAGAAAGAGTGTGTGAATGTGTATATAGATGCACGTATGTAGAGTGAATGCATACTCATACATATATGGAGAGGCTAGAGAACAACATTGAGTGCCCTTTCCTTAACTGCTGTTCATCTTGTTTATGCAACAGTCATTTATGGATACTGGAGCTAACCAGTTTGGAGAGGTTGGGTCAGCAGAGAGTCCCAGAAATTTACTGTTTACTTTCTCAGTGCTAGGCTTATAAATGAGGGTCTCAATGCTTAGCTTTTTATGTGGATGCTGGGATCAAACTCAGTTTCCCATGAATTTGCAGAATAAACCACTTTACTGAATAAAATCAACTCCCCTGCCATGTTTATTCTCTTGTTTTGGAACCAAGTGTTAGAAACAAGGGGAAAGAAATAGAAATCAACAAAGACCATGTAATTTGAAAGACAAAAACAATTAACTATGCAGGTTATGGAAAAGAAAACAAAAATCAAAATGAACAAAAATAGATTTGACAAAACATAGATTTAGGATAGTTATTTTCAGGTGTGTGACTTAAGCGCTGGTGTTTAGTGGTACAGTATCATTTTAAAAAGCTAGAGTTGTGATCTGTCACAGCACATACAAAACTGGCAGCACAGAAACAGGAGCAAGAAGAAAGACCTGGAAGTAGGAAAAAACATAGCAATCCTGTTGAAGAATTGTTGTTCCTGTGAGCAGTTTGATTGGAAGCAGCGCTTTTACTTATCAAGAATCTACTCCACATATCAGCCAGTAATCCTTCCTTCCTTCCTTCCTTCCTTCCTTCCTTCCTTCCTTCCTTCCTTCCTTCCTTCCTTCCTTCCATTTATCTTCTCCTTTATTCCTTCTTCTTATCTTCTCTCATTCCCTTTGTCCTTACCTTCTTTCCTTCCTCCGTCATTTTCAGGCCCCCTCTTTCTTCTTTGTCTTTGACTCATAAGTGTATCATTTTTGTGATGGCTGAAAAGAAGAAATATCTTCAGAAGCTTTCATCTTGTAGGAACAAGTCCAGATTATACTACACTACTAACAATACTGCTAACTGTTACAGGCAGTTACATTGAAAATAAGCATGGATTTGTTTCATCTAGTTTCCACTGTATTTGGACATATTTTGATTTTTAATGGAGATGTGCCTTCTTTGTAAGTTATCAATTATAATCCATCATGTGTGCTTCAGTGGCAAGAAACGTCTGCATTTGTTCTATGGTAAATGGCTTGCCAAAAAGATCTGATGTAAGATACATGCCCAACAATTTGAAAAACATTTGATGTAACTAACCTATAGTGTTTTCTAATAATAGTTTTCAGACTAAGAGGAGAATTGGAAACATACTGAAATGTTTCAAAACCTGAAGAGATTTTGCTATTCTTTTTTTCCAATTTTTATTAAGTATTTACTTCATTTACAATTTAAATGCTATCCCTAAAGTCCCCTATATCTGCCCCCACTCCCCTACCCACCTACCCCCCCTTCTTGGCCCTGGTGTTCCCCTGTACTGGGGCTTATAAAGTTTGCAAGACCAAGGGGCCTCTCTTCCGAATGATGGCCGACTAGACCATCTTCTACTACATATGCAGCTAGAGACATGAGCTCTGGGGGTGCTGGTTAGTTCATATTGTTGCTCCACCTATAGGGTTGCATCCCCCTTCAGCTCCTTGGGTACTTTCTCTAGCTCCTCTATTGGGGGCCCTGTGTTCCATCTCATAGCTGACTGTGAGCATCCACTTCTGTATTTGCCAAGTACTGGCATAGCCTCACAAGAGACAGATATATCAGGGTGCTTTCAGCAAAATCTTGCTGATGTATGCAATAGTGTCTGGGTTTGGTGACTGATTATGGGATGGAACCCTGGGTGGGGCAGTTTTTAGATGGTCCATCCTTTTGTCTCAGCTCCAAACTTTGTCTCTGTAACCCCTTTCATGGGAGTTTTGTTCCCAATTCAAAGAAGGGGCGAAGTATCCACATTTTGGTCTTCCTTCTTCTTGAGTTTCACATGGTTTACAGATTGTATCTTGGGTATTCTAGGTTTCAGGGCTAATATCCACTTATCAGTGAGTGCATATTATTGAGTTCTTTTGTGATTGGGTTACCTCACTCAGGATGAAACTTATAGTTTATAGTGGGGGGATTTTGCTATTTTTATCTTAGGAAATAGTTGTTTTATATACAGTCACAAATTTAAGAATAAATATTTGATTGTTGGAAGGAAACTAAAGAGCTGATCTGTTAACTTCAAAAAAGAAACACCCCCATGATAGTAAACAGAAGCCTGATATGCAAAGTTTAAAATAATTTATCTTCTGCAGGAGAAAGGTTTGGCTCACCCACTCCCTGTCAAACTGTTAGAGGAATACCTAAGTTCCGGTTTGTGAATTGATTTAAAAGTTAAATACACCATTTACTTGGCTTGCACAACATTAGAGGGAGTATCACACTTTCAGGGTATATTTGACCCACCCAATGTAAGATCAAGGTGCCAACATGGCTAACAGCTTTTTAGGGATGTATAGAAACACATCTGTTATCTGTAACCCTACCAGCCACAACTTGTTGTGTTAATTTTTCAATTGGGTTATGTATGATGTATTTCCCCATCTGAGAAAGGAGTTCTGTATGGATTAAATAGGTGGATATTAGCAGCAACTTAGAACTGTTGGCATGGTAGTTCTAATGTAAAAGCAAGTAAATGACAAAAATCACACTTGTTTGAGAAACTGACCACATTTAAAAAAAAAAAAAAAACAAAAAACAACAACAAAAAAAAACAAATGACACTTCTGATGGCTCAACAAGTAACTTGACCAGGAAATTCTTGTTTTCTAAGTTACCTGGAACCAAATGAATATTGCTTACAGTTTTATTCTCAGATCTCCTCTTGAGTGAGAAATTTGAAATATATGTCCAATTGTTCTAGGCTTTGTATTACTCAAATTGCTTTAAAAATAATACTTGCAGAAGAACAAAATGGCAATTATGAACTCTGGATAAAGAAACTTTATTTACATTGGCTTCAGTGCCAGACTACTCTTAGCATTTGTTCCTCTCCAAAGTGATCCACTTTTGATGAAATATATTGTCATCCTAGCTCTGAGCCCTTCATGCTGGCCTTGTCTAGCATCTATTATCTCTGACTCAGAAGATGAGGATTTAATATCCATTTCCAGACATGGGCCCTGCTGTGCCTTAGTCAGTAGTTGTTTCAAATGCATGTCATGTCTTACTTAGTCAGCTTCTAAAATTCTCCTGGGACTTTTCATCTCAAGACTTGTCCTATCGTGAAGTTGTGTCATGCTCAGCCATCATCAGAGAAACTTCTTCTTGCAAGAGATGAGAACAAATACTCAGATGCACTCCTGGAAAAGGTGGAGAGAGTAAGATGGCTTGGAACAATGGCTCAGTCAAATTCCTCACCTCAGATGGAGAGCTTGTAAGAGCTCGTGGGGATGGTACACACCATGGAAACAAGGCCTTCTGCTCACAACAGGACTGATGCGCCTCACAGAGATTCTAGCATGACACACGGTTCATGCAAGAGTCTGTGTCAGACGGAATCTCTGCTGAAGCGGAACTTGACACAAATCCCCATCTGTCACTCAGAAGCTATCCATATTTGATAATCACTCAAAAATGAAAAATTAGGTTTCTCCAACAGTCTCACTGGGTACACAAATTACACCCTGCCAGTAATAGATGGACATTACAGGATGAACTTAATAGTATTTTGGGAGGTATTTTTACCTCATAGTTCTTTTCCTGGGATTTTAAATTTTTTCCTTTAAAAGTTTTTTCTTTTATATTACAGGTTTTGATTTGGTATTTTTATGGACTTCTAATGTGTTCTTATGTGTGTGTGTGTGTGTTTCTATATGTATTTCTTGTGCTTTTACTTGCGTATTTTTTGTTTTGTTTCCTTCAGGCTTATTTTATATTCATTAGTAGTAGTATTAAATTATTACTAAGTTATTATTATTTAGAGGGTTGTTTGTTTTCTAATGAGAGAACAAGAAATTGTCTGGATTAGGATGGGTGGGAAAGTGGGAGTGTCTGGGAGGACTTGTGGAAGGGACAACAATTAAATATATTGTATGAAAAGATTCTATTTTTAATAAATGGGAAAAGTAAAAAAAATATGTATTTCATGTCTGAGAAAAGAAGAAAGATTTTTCTTCTACAAATTAACAGAGAGGTTTTTGACTCAATGGCTAGTCCAATAATCTTGCAAATATAAGGCAGATAACCTAGGACAAAGCTGACAGAGAAAGGCAAAGAAAATATATCTGGTGCTCTGTTCCTGGGATGACAGGAGACAGTCTACTTTCATATGTCCAGATCCTGAACATAATCTTGACTTTCTGTTGGTTTAGTTCAGAATGCCCCCATAGACTCAAATGCTGAATATTTGGTTCCCATTGTTTGTTTCCCACTTAGAAAGACTTGGAATGTATGGTCTTGGTGAAGGTTTGGCACGGGGTGGGTTCTGAGGATTCAAAGGGCTGGTGTCCTTCCCAATCCCCCCCTCTGTCTCCTACTAGTGAGTCAAGATGTGAGCTCCTGACTCTCCCCACCGCTTTTCCTTTCCTTTTCCATCTTGAAGGCTCAACTCTGAAACTGTAAGCCCAATTAAAAGCTTTTTAAGATAAATTTCCCTAATTAGTTTATATTTGTCACAGAAATAGAAAAATAACTAATAGAGACATTGATGCAAATTTTCATAATTAAAAAATGTGTGAAAATATACAAAAATATAAAGTCTTAGTGTTTTTAATCTAACAAATTAAATAAAGGTTGTTTATATAAATTTCCCATGTTAGCGTTAGGAACAGTTAAACTTCAGAATATACTTACTTATTTTTTTATGCATCTGAGTTAATTCTGTCATGTGGAATTGTTATAGAAATGTACAAGACTATAGAAATTTCAGCTTTACATTGATAACATTGGTCTTAAAATCAGTAAGTTTTTTTTTTTTTTAATTTTAGAAAGGACAGAATCATTGCTTCACAGCCTTTTGTCTGAGATAAAGTGTAGGTAGGACAGATTCTATCCTCATAGCATAGGTATACCACACTTAGGCACATACCCAAAAGATTCCCTATCATACCACGGGGGCATGTGCTCCATTATGTTTATAGCTGCCTTATTGGTGGTAGCCAGAAACTGGAAACAATCCAACAATGGAGGAATGGATACAGAAAATGTGGTTCATTTCCACTGTGGAATAATACTCAGCTATTAAGAATTAGGACATTATGAGTTTTTCAAGCAAATGTATAGAACTAGATAATATCCTCCTAAGTGTGATAACTCAGACCCAAAATGACATGTATGGTATGTACTCACTAATAAGTGAATATTAGCTGAAAAAGTACAGAATAACAAAGATACATTCCACAGAACTCAAGATGGTTAACAAGCTGAAGGACCCAAGAGAGGTGGTCAAGAATGAACAGATGAGTCTAGTATATAAAGAAGGGCTGCCATCTCTAGAATGCCACTGCTGTGATAAAAACTGTGACCAAAAATGGGGATATACTTTGAATTTTCATCTCATAGTGCCACATCACAGTTCATCATTGAGGAAGTCAGAGCAGAAACTCATGGCAGGAACCTGAATGCAAGAACTAATGCCAATGCTATGGAGAAGAGTTTTCTACTTGCTCTGTCTGCTTTTTATAGTGCCATTGCCGGCTCTCCCAGAGTGGTGCCTCCCACAGTAAGCTGGGCTCTCCTACACCAATCATCAATCAAGGAAAAGCAACACATGTTTGCCCACAGGCCACACTTTCTCAGTTGAGGGTACTTCTTGCACTATAACTCTGAATTGGGTCAGTTGAAACAATGCTAGTAGGCCAGTAACTTAGAGCTGGAATCACAAGGTGTCTCATGAAAGGTAATGTAGTTACAGATGCAACTACTATGAGGGAGTCTACATTTCTTGCATTTATTTAGCTTTTCTCATGAAGAATATCTCCTGTCCTGTATACCTCACTGTAGCACCAAGCATCAGGACTTTATAACTCATCGAAGTAATTATTTTAGGAATAAATTACAACTTGTGATAGTAGCACATATACTAAGCTTATTTTTGGGATATAGCAGTGAATAAAGAGAAACCTGGCTTTGAGAAACTGTCATGAATGACTTGAAAGGCATGTGTAAGGTAATAAAAGCTATGGTCTCTGAATGCTTGCATTTTGAAGTTTTCAAATATTAATCACTACATCTATGTTTCCCTTTTTACAACATTACATATAGAGAGGTATAATTCCAAAGTCTATAAAAAGATTATGAATTTTATAATCAAAAATTCATTGAAATCTAGTGTTAAATTCATACCCTATCCTTCAGCTTGGTGCAGAGAATACTTAGCACAGAAGCAAAGTAGGATATTTCAAGGTTTCAAACTGTGCAAATAAAAATTAAGCTAAAGTCTTCCATAAACTAAAGGAATGTGTCAGTAGAAGGGAAGAGAGGGTTTGTAGGCATTTTCTTTCTTTCTTTTTTAACTTTTCTTTAATTTGATATTTCTTTATTTATATTTCAAATGTTATCCCCTTTTCTGGTTTCCACTCCAGAAACCCCTATCCCATCCCCCTNCCCCTGCTTCTATGATGGTGCTCTACCACCCACAGACCCACTCAAGCCTCCCTGCCCTGCCATTCCCCACACTGGGGCATCAAGCCTTGACAGGACCAAGGGTCTCTCCTCCCATTGGTGCCCGACAAGGCTATCCTCTGCTACATGTGCAGCTGGAGCCAAAGGTCAATAAGTATCTATTCTTTGTTTGGTGGTTTAGTCCCTGGGAGCTGGGGCAGGGGGAGGGGTGTCTGGCTGGTTGATATTGTTGTTCTTCCTTTGGATTTGCAAACTCCTTCAGCTCCTTTGGTCTGAACTCCTCCATTGGGGACCCTGTGCTCAGTCCAATGGTTGTCTGTGAGCATCTGCCTCCAGGCTCTGGCAGAGCCTCTCAGGAGACAGCTATATCAGACTTCTGTCAGCATGCAGTTCTTGGCATCCACAATAGTGTTTGGTTTGGTGACTGTATAAGGGATGGATTCCCAGTGGGGCAGTCTCTGGATGGCTTTACCTTCAGACTCTGCTCCAAACTTTGTCTCTGCATTTCCTCCTATGGGTAATTTGTTCTCCCTTCTAAGAAGGATTGAAGCATCCACACATTGATCTTCCTTCTTGAACTTCATGTGGTCTATGAATTGTATCTTGGGTATTGCGAGCTTTTGGGCTAATATCCACTCATCAGTGAGTGCAGACCATGTGTGTTCATTTGTCATTGGATTACCTCACTCAGGATGATATTTTCTAGGTCCATCCATTTTCCTGCGATTTTTTAAATTTATTTTTATTAGATATTTTCTTTATTTACATTTCAAATGCTACCCCTGCCGTGCTCCTCTTCCCAACCACTCCCACTTCTTGGCACTGGCATTCCCCTGTACTGGGGCATATAAAGTTTGCAAGACCAAGGGGCCTCTCTTCCAAATAATGGCTGAATAGGTCATCTTCTGCTACATATGCAGCTAGAAACATGAGCTCTGGGGGTACTGGTTAGTTCATATTGTTGTTCCACCTATAGGGTTGCAGACCCCTTCAGCTCCTTGGGTATTTTCTCTAGCTCCTCCATTGGGGGGGAGGCTGTGTTCCATGCAATAGCTGACTGTGTGCAATTACTTCCATATTTGCCAGGCACTGGCATAGCCTCACAAGAGACAGCTATATCATGGTCCCTTCGGCAAAATCTTGCTGGCATGTGCAATAGTGTCTGGGTTTGGTGGCTGATGATGGGATGGATCCCTGGGTGGGGTCGTCCCTGCATAGTCCACCCTTTCATCTTAGCTCCAAACTTTGTCTCTGTAACTCCTTTCATGGGTATTTTGTTCCCTATTCTAAGGAGGAATGACATATCCACGTGGTGGTCTTCCTTCTTCTTGGTTTTCTTGTGTTTTGCAAATTGTATCTTGGGTATTCTAAGTTTTGGACTAATATCCACTTATCAGTGAGTGAATATCTAGTGACTTCTTTTGTAATTGGGTTTCCTCACTAAGGATGATATCCTCCAGATAAATCCATTTGGACAAGAATTTCATAAATTCATTGTTTGTAATAGCTGAGTAGTACTCCATTGTGTAAATGTACCACATTTTCTGTATCCATTCACATATTGAGGGACATCTGGGTTCTTTCCAGCTTCTGGCTATTATAAATAAGGCTGCTATGAACATAGTGAAGCATGTGTCCTTATTACCAGTTGGAAGATCTTCTGGGTATATGCCCAGGAGAGGTATTGCTGGATCTTCTGGTAGTACTATGTCCAATTTTCTGAGGAACTGCCAGACTGATTTCCAAAGTGGTTGTACAAGCTTGCAATCCCACCAGCAATGGAGGAGTGTTACTCTTTCTCCACATCCTTGCCAGCATCTG
>NC_034593.1:128489416-128494687 GCF_900095145.1 Mus pahari | reverse complement strand
TTTCTGAGAGCACAGAGGCTGTGTTCCAGAGATAGCCAAGGTTGTACCTTGTGCTGTGGCTGGACTTGGTAATGTGTAAGAGTTACCCAGGTGGTACTGGTTTTGAAGGCATGAAGGGGTCATGCAGAGCAACTGAGGCTTGGCACAGTGAGAGGCCATGGAAGGCCATTGGTGAAGGTGCAGCCTCAGTTGTATTTGATAACCCAGGACTGAATGGGGTCATGCAAAGGAGTTGAGGCTTAGCACCATGAAGAGAGTCTATGAGAGGCTATTGTTGAAGCTAGGTTACAGTGAAAGACAGCAGTGTTTTGGAGATGCCAGTATCATGAGATGATTACCAAGAACAGCAGCAGCAGTGGAGTTCAGGCAGCTGAAGCCCACATGACAAGCTTTGTGTTACAAAGGACAGGGCTGGAGAATTGACCTAAGCCCTTGGTGGAGCCCAGAAGATCGTGAGTTGGATCCCAGACATTGGACAGTTGGAGTTTAATTTTTGCTTTTGATTGTGACTGTGCCCTGATATTTTTCTCTCTTGAAGGAATTATTTGAGTTGAGCCCACAGTTGAGGCTTTTAACTGTAAAAAGACTTTGGATTTTAAAAGATATTGAATATTTTAAAAGGATTGAACTTTTAATATGTAAAGACTGTGGGACTTTTAAAGTTGTTTAGATCTTGGGGATGAATAAGAAACTAAGNGTTGAGACTTACTAGTGATGTGTTTGTGTGTCAAGTTAACAAGGGGTCAATTGTACTGGCTAGTTTAGTGTCAACTTGACACAGGCTGGAGTTATCACAGAGAAAGGAGCTTCAGTTGGGGAAATGTCTCCAGAAGATCCAGCTGTAAGGAATTTTCTCAATTAGTGATCAAGAGGGGAGGTCTCCTTGTGGATGGTGCCATCTCTGGGCTGGTAGTCTTGGTTCTATAAGAGACCAGGCTGAGCAAGCCAGGGGAAGCAAGCCAGTAAAGAACATCTGTCCATGGCTTCTGCATCAGCAACTGCTTTCTGACCTGCTTGAGTTCCATTCCTGACTTCCTTGGTGATGAACAGCAATGTGAAAGTGTAAGCTGAATAAACTCTTTCCTCCCCAACTGCTTCTTGGTCATGATGTTTGTGCAGGAATAGAAACCCTGACAAATATAACCATCTAATGGAAAAAAAGACAGCATTTTCAGCAAATGATGATGGTTCAACTGATGGTTAGCAATGTAGAAGAATGCAAATGGATCCATTCTTATCTCCATGTACAAAGCTCAAGTCCAAATGGGTCAAAGACCTTCAGATAAAACCAGATACAATGAAACTAATAGAAGCAAAAGTGTGGAAGATCCTGGAACATATGGGCACAGAGGAAAAATTTCTGAACAGAGCACCAATGGCTTACATTCTAAGATGAAGAATCACCAAATGGGACCTCATAAAATTGCAAAGCTTCTGTAGGCAAAGGACACCGTCAATAGGAAAAAACAGCAACCAACAGATTTTTGAAAAGATCTTTACCAATCCTACATCCAATGGAGAGCTAATATACAATATATACACAGAACTCAAGAAGTTAGACTACAGCGAATCAAATAACCCTATTAAAAACTGGGGTACAGAGCTAAACAAAGAATTCTCAACTGAGGAATACAGAATGACTTAGAAGCACTTAAAGAAATGTTTAATATTCTTATTCATCAGGTAAATGTAAATCAAAACCACCCTGAGATTCCATCTCACTCCAGTCAGAGTGACTAAGATAAAATCTCAGGTGACAGAAGATGCTGGTGAGGATGTAGAGGAAGAGTAACACTGCTAAGTTGCTGGTGGGATTGCAAGTTGTGAGCATCTTCTTATCTCAAACTCTATAGAAGTATGGCATCTAGGAGGGGGCCTGCAGCTTTAGATTCATGAAGACACCAGCATTTACCCAAAGACAGAATTGTTGAACTATCACAACTTTTGCAGCTATAATTGAAAACAACAATAGCAAAAAAGCCCAAGACTCCTCGTTTATTAATTTTCTGTATATTGGAGGAAGAAAATCAGAACAACACCAGAAGACAATGTCTACTGGTTCTATGCTACTTTAAGAGGTTGCCTGACAAAGATTGTGGGGGGCGATAATAACATGCCACTCCCAAGTCTTTAGAAATGTTAATTTTCAGAAGGACAGCAGAGTTGTTTAATTTTAGGGGAGGAATGATAGGTAGTCTGTTCTGATTCTCACATACGTAAGGTAGCATGTCAGATGTCCCTGAACTTCCATTGGAAATGAGCTCCTGTTTGGACTGTTGGTGCTCAACCTATGTAGAGGAAACCCGCTGAAAGATAAAAAAAAAAATGGCCTGAGTTAAGACTGAGGATTTTGCTAGAGAGGAGGCAGTGAGAGAAAGACATGATCTGATTATATATTTAGGAATGACAATTGATCCTCCATGAGTTCAGAGGTTCAGCTCTGATGTCCGTCTCCACACTGAGCGGAACATCTGAACATTCAGGAGTATCTTCTGGTTTTAGAAAACTGTTGAAAGTCTCTCAAGACAAGTGAGAACCGCTCATTATTCTCTTTTTTCCCTCTTCTCTTACTTGAGAACACAGGGCCACCAAAATGCTCTGCTGCTCTCACAATTCTCCTCTCCTGAATATTTTGTTATTGTTTTTACTGGGAAGTCTTAAATATAATGAATGATTGCAAGGTTATCCAAACATTTGATATTATGATATGAAGCTTGCTATCTACATATGGTTTGGGTAGCATTCACATCCATCTTAGGATGCAGGTAGCTGACAGGCTATAGAAAAAGCACAGCTAAAAGGAGTAACACTACTCCCAAAACTTATTCTCAATCCAAGGTAACTAGAATCATTACAAAAAGAGAAGATGGAAGTCACAATGAGAATATATCAATTTTATTCTTTAATTTTGTGGAAGGTTTTTAATTGTTTTGAAATTGCTAGAAAATGTGTGTGTATTGAATCTATTTTTCATCCCTAAACTAGGTGCTTGGTTCAAGTTCCTAACTGTAGTTGAAAAATTGACTTTCACTATTGAAGTTTGACAATATGAATTAATTTTCACATCACAGGCTACATAATTCTCCTGACTGCCAAACATTCAGTTTTAGTTGCTGTCTATAATTGGCACAGGATTTGGCATATCAAAAATGAACAAAAGCACCAGATAAACAAAGCAAAACAGAATTCAGACACACTCTCTACACACCAAACAATCATGTTGAAAATAGGGCCAATTCTGCTTGCTGCCAAAGCTAACAATTATCTGTGCGCTGTACAAAGTGTGATCTGCAGGCCTGGGGCAGCAGGACCACAGCAAGCACTGAGGTCTAGAGATGATCATGGCTCACCACAAACATGTTTTGATAGTCTGCTGAACAAGTTCCTAGGGAAATCCTGTGTCCATTAAGTTTTGAAGACCAAACTGCTGTTTTTATTCCTTAAAACTATTTTATCAGCAGTCCTTACGTTGTTAACTCCCTTGACTTCAATATTAAAATATCATAAGTTTCTTCATTTCAAGAGAATCTACACTTATTCATAAATGAGAACACAGTATGTTCCTCATATATTCTCATTAGCTGTGTAAAATAAGTAGCCAAAGTATGAATGCTTCAGTCCTTCTTAGAAGAGGGAACAAAGCCGTGTGTAGTGGCCCATGCCTTTAATCCCAGCACTCGGCAGGCAGAGGCAGGCGGATTTCTGAGTTTGAGGCCAACCTGGTCTACGAAGTGAGTTCCAGGACAGCCAGAGCTATGCAGAGAAACCCTGTCTCGAAAAAATCAAACAAAACAAAACAACAACAACAAAAAAACTCATGAGAGGAAATATGGAAAGTGTGGAACAGAGATTGAAGGAAAGTTCATTCAGAAATTGCCCCACCTGGGGATCTATCCCATATATCGACACTGTTGTGAATACCAAGAAGTGCTTGCTGACAGGAGCCTAATATAGCTGTCTCCTGAAAAGCTCTGCCATATCAGATGCTTGCAGTCAACCATTGGACTGAGAACAGGGTTCCCCGGAGGAGTTAGAGAAGGACTGAAAGAACTTACGGGGTTTGCAACCCCATAAGAAGAACAAAAATATCAACCAACCAGACACTCCAGAGCTCCCAGGGACTAAATCATCAACCAAAGAATACACAAGGAGTGACCCATGGCTCCAACCTCATATGTAGCAGAGGATGGCCTTGTTGGACATCAATGGGAGGAGAGGCCCTTGGTCCTGTGAAGGCCAAGTGTAGGGGGAAACCAGGGCAGGGAGGTGGGAGTGGGTGAGTGGGTAGGAGGGAGAATCCTTATAGGAGCAGGGAGAGGGGGAGTAGAATAGAAGGTTTCTTGGGGGGGGGTGACTGGGAAAGGGGATAACATTTGAAATGTAAATAAATAAAATATCCAATGAAAAAATAAGCAGCAAAATGAGTAATTTGCTCACCATGAAAACAGATTAAGATATAGTCTGATAAGATACATAATTTGCCTATCATACAAAGACCAGAACACTATTCATAAGAGTTATGGTATAGATTAATGTTTTTTAAAGACTAAAATATGTGAGCATTAGGTTAAAAGCAATTTCAATAAAAATACTGAGCATATATGAAGTGAGGATATCACCTGGTCTTTTGAGGGCTTGTTTTATAAATGGAAGCGCACTCAGCTTGTTGCTCCATCTTCCTGGGTTTTCCTGCTTTGTTTTTCTTTTTTTCACTCTGGTTTACAGAAACAGCTGAGACTTGGAACAGGCAGAAAGAGGGATGAAAGCCTGATGGAATCGAAGCATTAATAGAACGAAAGCAAGCAACAGATGTCAGCAAGCCACGCTGCTTCTGAGGAACATTCAGAAGGTGATCATACTGCTTTCAAAGAGAAAACAAGCTTGTAAGCATAAAAAATAAGTTTACCTTTAAGGAATCAAACTACCCCAAGGCTAATTTCAATCTTAGTTGGAAGAGATAAAAGTATATAAAAACAACAACCACAACTACAGTCCAGAACAGTTACATTCATTAACTCACATGTGCATAAGATCAAATCAATCAAAATCCTAACATGATCAGAGGAGCTTATAAGGCTAAGAAACTGTTCACAGTTGATGAATGCTATAGGAAGCAGCAGCAGTTTTCTTCACAGATGTAACCCTGTTAGGATTCCCATGCTCTAGAGGGTGAGTCCCAATTCATGCAATTATCAGCAACAACAATTTGACCATGTTTTAAAAGAGAGAGAGAGAGAGAGAGAGAGAGAGAGAGAGAGAGAGAGAGAGAGA
>NC_034593.1:128486088-128488491 GCF_900095145.1 Mus pahari | reverse complement strand
TAGCCCTGACTGTCCTGGAACTCACTCTGTAGATCAGGCTGGCCTGAACTCAGAAATCCACCTGCCTCTGCCTCCCAAGTGCTGGGATTAAAGGTGTAAGCCACCACTGCCCAGTCTGTATTACATTCATAACAGTAACAAACTACAGTTATGAGGTGGCAAAATAATAATTTTACAGTTGGGGGTCACGACAACATCAGGAAGTATATTAAAGTGTCTCAGAGTCAGAACCACTGTTCTAGATTTTAGTGAGAGCTCCGGAATGTTTATATAAAGTAAAACACAATTGAGTAAGGCCCTCAGCATCAGCTTCTGACAATACATGGTCACATACGTGTATATGTGTACATGCACACAGTTGGGAACTCTGTGCATATACTTGTAAATTTCTGTGTGCATGATGCACACACAAAAAACTAATTTAATGGATACACATTTTTCCAATAGAAAAGCAGTTAATTTATTTAGATGCTGTCTTAGTCATGGTTTCTATTCCTGGACAAAACATCATGACCAAAAAGTAAATTGGGGAGGAAAGGGTTTATTCAGCTTATACTTCCATACTGCTCTTCATCACAAAGGAAATCGGGACTGGAACTCCAGCAGGTCAGAAAGCAGGAGCTGATGCAGAGGCCATGGAGGGATGCTCTTTACTGGCTTGCTTCCACTGCCTTGCTCAGCTTGCTTTCTTATAGAACCCAAGACTACCAGCCCAGAGATGGCACCACCCACAAGGGGTCCTGCCCCCTTGGTCACTAATTGAGAAAATGCCATACAGCTGGATCTCATGGAGGCATTTCCCCAACTCAAGCTCCTTTCTCTGTGATAACTCCAGCCTGTTTTAAGTTGACACAAAACCAGCCAGTACAGATGCTATGTTCACCTAAAGATACATCTTATTTATTCCATATTATCAATATTTTAAAATAGAGAAAATAGAGCATATGTATTTCATTTCATGAAAGTACAGGAAATGAGTCTATTTATACCAAGTCAACATCTCTGTATTTGGAATCTAGTATCATATCAGATCTCATCTTTTCTTTGAAAAATTTGGACCACTTGTATGATTGTAGACAAAACTTATCACCTTCCAAATTATATACTCTTTTAGGAAGACTTTTAAACTTTATTTATTCAAAATTTTTTCATGTACACAACAAAATTTCTAGTATCACTAAGCAAACAAGTACAATTTGTACTAATTTATCATATATGTATGTATGTATGAATCTATCTATCTATCTATCTATCTATCTATCTATCTATCTATTATCTATCTGTCATCTGTCTATGTATATCTATATATGTGTGTATATGTACATATATCTGTATGTATGAGCAATCCATCCATCATCTATCTATCTGCCTGTATGTCTAGCTACCTATTGTCTATCTATACATTTATCTTTCTTCTATCTATCTATCTATCTATCTATCTATCTATCTATCTATATGTCTATGTACTTATCTACTTACCTATCAATCATCAATATTTAATATCTATCCATTTATACATCAATTGGCCATCTATCAATCTATGTATCTATATTTCTATTATTTGATATATCAATGGATATCTACCTATATATGTATCCACCTTCTGTCTATACATTATATGTATCTTCCTACTATCTCTTATATATCCATTCATCAAACTAGCATTTTTATATCTATTCATTTTAACTTCTCAATTCACCATTCTGTATTTCCTTCATTGTCTGTAAATTAGATTCTAATGATGTCAGATGAGGCATAAATGTGTATATACTCCAGAGTGGAGCTCCAGATTTATCAGTGTGGTACTTAAAGGAGTTATTGATCTTTATTCTATTAACAGTTAAACAATCCAAATTTTTAGTGGGGACTTGAGAGATGAGGTTTTCTAGCAGTGCAGCAGTTGATGGGTTGGTGGGTGTGAGGATTTCTAGACAACTGGGAGGAGAAAGGACATCTTGCAGCTAAGCTCAATGCTTACAGAGCCATAGAAACTTTCTGTTGTGGGCAGTGTTATTAGTGCAAACATGTGCAAAAATTTCTGCAGATAACTTGACATGAGAAAGGAGTAGATTGTGAGAGTTGACAAAAGAGTCCTACTGAAGAAATATATGCAGAAATGACTCCATGTAAACATTTATTAATAGGTTAGAGAAAGATAAATGAGGAATAAAAGTCAATATACTAAATGCCAAATAAATATTTTAGAGGCCTTATATTCCATCCACGTATATAAGAGGAATGTGTGTGTGTGTGTGTGTGTGTGTGAGAGAGAGAGAGAGAGAGAGAGAGAGAGAGAGAGATGGAAGAGAGAGAGAGAGAGAGATATGGAGGGAGGGAGGGAGGGAGGGAAGGAAGGAGGGAGGGAGGGAGACAGAGAGACAGAGACAGGGAAGGAGAGAGAGA
>NC_034593.1:128460106-128485954 GCF_900095145.1 Mus pahari | reverse complement strand
AGGGAGAGGGAGAGGGACAGGGAGAGGGAGAGGGAGAGGGAGAGGGAGAGAGAGATGACTGTTTTACACATGGTTCTGAAGAAACTTCTAACTTTGGACACCTGAAAGTCAGGGATGATTCATTTTCAATGACTTGCATGAGTTTTATATATATTAAATATATAATTTTTTTAAATTATTAATACAACCAGTTTAGTCTGTATAATGTTACTTTTATGGATATTTTCAGGGCTGACCATTTGGTTTCAGAGAACTGACTGGCACGCTCTTTTCTGTAGAAGATAATTATTTCACCCTTAGCATTCCTTAGTAGCCTATATTTCCTTCTCTTGGGTTATGGCCTCCTGGATTTTCCCCACATCGATCTTACAAGGTCTATTGGCATCATTCTTGTTCATATACTGTTTAGCCAGTCAATTTTTAAACTGTTATTCCCTTTGAAGAATGAAAGATATTTTTTTTTATTTTCCCATTGCTTAAAATGTTTTCCCAATAGTTCTCCTTCAGAAGAAAAATTCATTTAATTAACCAACTGCTTTAAAGATACTTAGTATGTCTTTCCTGCAAATGAAAACTAATCTTGGCAAAATATGCTGAAATGTCCTTACAAAATCAGAAACCAAGTACAAATGGCATATAGAGTAATCTTAATCTGCTTATCACATGATAAAAGCCACCTGTCCTTGAAACTATGACGTATATACTCCATTATCTTCCAGGTAATAGAATTACTGTTTTACCTCAAAGATAATTTTTATGTTTTATTTAACTGAAACAAATTCATCATGGAACTTGACGTTAGTGTTTCCTGACTCACAGGCATTTGAACTAGTGAGCAGTTTCTCTTGCTTTCACATTTTCCTCTTATATAAGTGAGTGTAATTATTTAATACAGGTTTGATAAAGAGAAATTGACTCTTTTCAGTTTTTTCTTTTTTTTTTTTTCCTCTAGACAGATTTTCTCTATGTAACCCTGGCTACCTTGAAACTCTCTGTAGACTAGACTGGCCTCGAACGCAGAAATCTGCCTGCCTCTGCCTCCCAAGTGCTGGACTTAAAGGTGTGTGCCACCACTGCCTAGCTAGAAACTGACTCTTTACAAGCATTTAAATTTCAGGTTAAATTATTAACTAATGTGAAAAAGAAACTATATTGATAGGGAGCCTATACACTCATTTCAAACTATATTATTTTTACTCCTTTTAAAATAACATGTATAATTAAAACCCTGAAAATACTACACATAAAACAGAAAGTAAATTATTTCCTGTTGCATATGTTTATGAAACATCAAACACATTAACCCATAAATAAGTATGCATTGGACAATTATTCATTCAAACATATATTGAGCTTTGCAAATAGGCAGTAGGATAATAAGCATGAATATTGGCATCTCAAATGACTTGTTTCATATAAGTCTTAATGCAAAATATGAATATGATTTGAGTCCTTCTTGGTTACCAAGAATTGTATTGTTGATAGGATAGAGATTAACATGCCCACATGCTGACATCTCCCTCACAATAGGGTTAGTAAATATGCTAAACTTATCAAAAAATTTAGAATGACTGAATTGCAAAAAGAAATCCAGATATAGTGTTATGGACTCAAACAGATGAATCATGTGAAAATAGGAGCTATTTTAGACACAGGAAATGGACAGAGATGGGACATTAGAATATTATCAAAATACTGAAAGCTCTGTTGTTCAACTATCTCCCTCCACCCTCTGGATACTCAATATGAAATCAGTATGTAAGACAGAATTTTGTAGGTGTGCAGCTCCCACACACGATAAAAGCAATCCTTCCATACCTCAGGTCTGTTCAGGGTTTTGGTACTGCAACATCATTAGTCTTTCAACTACTCTCATGTTCCAACACAGTGACTCTTTTGTAAAGAAGAAAGTGTAAAACTATATATTTTTCTCCATTACCCATCTGCAGGAGCTCTGATCTAATATTCTTTTTACTGTCGTCTCTACAGTGATTCTCATCCTTTTTCAATCTAAAGATTAGATTCGATCATAGAGAAATAGAGTTCAAAATCAGGAGTTAGACATTCACATCTTGGGTAAGATATATGCTGCTCCTGCCAGGGCTTCACCTCATATCTCTAAACATCTCTTTGTTCTTTTTAAAAATTCTGAAACATTTTTTTCATTTAAAAAAAAAACAAATCATCCATTAATTTGTATGAATACTACCAAATGCTCAGAGTTATATCTACTGTTTCACTACTTTAAACACGATTTGACATCTACAAGTATTGGATATTTCATCATAACTTTTCTGTTCGTGTAGTCTCCTTTCCTCACCAAGTAGATGGTGACATCTCAAGAGAAAGACTTGGATTTTGGCACCTTTCTAGACCATTTAACAGTGTGGCTCACAGTGAATGCAAGGTGAGTACAGAGAGGACGTGATCTTCATGGGTTAGTTAAGATTATTTCAAAGGTGTATACTAATTATATGTTATACATCCACAATAAATCTGAATTTATAATGTAAAAAGGATTTGTAAGTTGTAGTGATAAAATATTTCCATTAACCTTTTTAAGTGAACTTTAAGAAGCTTAAAACTTGGGCATGGTGGTATATATTAGTGAGCCCAGCATTTGGGAGGTAGAGGCAGGAGGATTTGGAGTTATAGGCTATGTAGTGAGTTCAAGGCTAGCATAAGCTACATGAAGCCCCACATCAAAACAATAATACACGAGGCTTAGGAAAAATGGGAAAACTTAAATCAATATCATATGTCATTTAGATTTAGATGATACTAAATGTCTTTATTAAAAAGGAGAAGATAATTACACTTTCACTCTGTAGCAGAAGACTAAATTTCTAACTAGCAAATGAAGGACTGACTAGATGTTCAACTACACTGTGGTAACTTTTTTCTTTTTAATTTACTTATTTGTTTACTTAACATGGTAATAAAATCCATTGATCTATTCTGTAGGATGTCAAAGATAAAGATGTCCCCATGAAAGCTTGGATATCATTCCAGGAAGGTCTTCTAATATCCTGTGAGATCCTATTTCCACATTCATGATACGATGTTTGAGTTATTGCTTTAATTTGTATTTCCTTGAGGGCACTGGCCCATGAGTAATCCTGACAGAGGACATTTGTTTTCTGTGCAGATCCTCTTACCTGTGTAGTTACAAAGCTGGGTGCCAGTGCCACATGGCCAAGCATCTGTCTCAGGGTAGGACAGCCTGCCCTTCTCTTGGTGATATATGTCACCAGCTGCCATTTCTATGAGCAATTTGCTTTTCGAAACATCTTTTTCAGAAGGTGCTGCCCTCATTCCTTTCCTCCCCACCAGAATGGCATCTCTTTCCAATGTCTAATTTTCCAAAAGAAAAGAAGAGAATAGAGAAAAGGAAAGGAAAGGAAAGGAAAGGAAAGGAAAGGAAAGGAAAGGAAAGGAAAGGAAAGGAAAGGAAAGGAAAGGAAAGGAAAGGAAAGGAAAAAGGAAAGGAAAGGACAACGAAAAGGTCTTCTGCATTGACGGACACCTTGAAGCCTTGATTCTTGCCTTCCAGGCAATGTGATGAGGAAGGACAGGAATTTCCAGAAGAATTTGGTACATCCTAGGCATTTTATTTCTGTTGCTTCAACTGCATGTGAAGACAGCCTTAGAATCCTGTCCAATCATAGCCATCAGGGCTCCTAGTCTGTTTGTCTTGATTGTATTCTTTCTCTTCTGTCACTGTCTGGTTCAAAGGCAGCGATGATCCAGAATTGTTTGAGGCGTTTCTAGGATGAGCAGACTCTACAGCTTTATAATTTTACTGAATCTAGGGGTTATCCCAAAGACTTTCTGGGTATTTTGATGATTCTAAAAACTTGTTTATTTAAATATTCTTCCCCAGCTTTGCAGAAAATTTCAGGAGTGTATGGCAGTGTTTAAAGGTTTTGCCTAGCATTCCATCTCTTCCCAATAAACAAGTGTCGGCATAAGAAAACCTGATTAGTGTTGGACAAAACAGATAGCTCAGCCAATAAAATACTTGACTTCTAAACTTGAGGGTATGATGACATATTCTTATGACTATACTGTGGAGGACCAGACATCATTGAGGCTATCTGTACAGCCAGCTAATGGTGATCCCAAGGCCAGGGAGACATTTTGTCTCAACAAAAATAAGATAGATGGCTCCTAAAGAATAATACTGTGTTTGTGCTCTTGTTTTATATGCAGAAAGACAGAGAAAGAGGGAGGGGAGGTAGGGTGAGGCAAGAGAGGCAAGCACAGGAAAGAGAGGAAAGGAAAGAAAGGCAGACACTATTGCATATGCCAGCAAGATTTTGCTGTCAGGACCCTGATATAGCTGTCTCTTGTGAGGCTATGCCAGTGCCTGACAAATACAGAAGTGGATGCTCACAGTCATCTATTGGATGGAACACAGGGTCCCCAATGGAGGAGATAGAGAAAGTACCCAAGGAGCTGAAAGGGTCTGTAACTCTATAAGAGGGACAAAAATATGAACTAACCAGTACCCCCAGAGCTCATGTCTCTAGCTGCATATGTAGCAGAAGATGATCTAGTTGACCATCATTGAGAGAAGAGGCCCTTGATCTTGCAAAGATTATATGCCTCAGTACAGGGGAATGCCAGGCCAGGAAGTGGGAGTGGGCGGGTTGGAGAGCAGGGCTGGGGAGATATCGGGGACTTTTGGGATAGCATTTGAATTGTAAATGAAGAAAATATCTAATAAAATTTTGTTTTTTAAAAAAATATATCCCACAAGGCCTAAGACCCTTGGCCTTGTGAAGGCTCAATGCCCCAGTGTAGGGAAATGTCAGGACAGGGAAGCAGAAGTAGGTGAGTTAGTAAGCAGGGGGAGGGGTGATGGGATATGGGGGTTTTTAGAGGGGAAATGAGGAAAGGGGATAAAATTTGAAATGTAAATAAAGAAAATAATAAAAAAATGTAACGTAAGTATGTTTCTCTGCATTCTACTTATTTTTGGTTTTATTGGAAAAGACCATCTTTAATGGCATCTGTTTGCTTTGCATAGTAATCTATCTGTCAAATGCTTTTCAGACTCCTTGGTGATGAGTGAAATCTTCCTTGTGTTTTCATTCAGAAGTTAGTTCATCTCCAGGCATACAATTAATGGCTGCATCTGGTGTGTGGCTTGTTCTCCATTGCTTGCTTGACTTGGATGGATAGATTTAAATGTCAACTAGATATAATCTAGAGCCACCTGGAGAAAGACCTCTGAGTAGGTCTCTGAGAGATCCTCTTAAATCCATTAATTAATGTGTGCGGACTACCCCCAGACCCCTCGATGGTACTGCTGTAGTGCCTGGGAAGTGTTGATAATCTCCCTAAAACATACATGAGCTGATCAGACTCAGCTCACATCAGGGTCTTTATTCAAGCCTGCTCAGGCCACTGCAGGATGATTTCTGGTGGAGAGGAGCCCCAATCTACTATAGCCTTTAGCATAATTGGTTGGTTCTGGGAGTTAAGTCATAAAATAAAAACCGAATTTTCTTTTACTTTTTTTCTAAATCTGTTCATACCTATGTTTTTTATTATTATTATTAGATATTTTCTTTATTTACATTTCAAATGTTATCCCCTTTCCTAGTTTCCCCTCCGAAAATCCCCTATCCCCTTCCCCTCCCCCCTGCTCACCAACCCACCCACTCCTGATTCCTGGCCCTGGAATTCCCCTAAACTGGGGCCTAGTATCTTACAGGACCAAGGGCCTCTCCTCCCATTGATGATCAACTAGGCCATCCCTGCTACATATGCAGCTAGAGCCATGAGTCCCATCATGTGAAAAACTTAATTTTTGTTTCCCTCTGCATTGATGGTCATCAGGTTTGCAATCTGGGAGTACAAATGTTTTTGCAGAATACCCTGGAGATGCTGGTCTTGTTGGGAGGGGTTAGCCTAGAGGCTGGAGCTGGGCTCAGGTTTTATTGGGGGTGGGTGAATTGGAAACTAATGTTAGGTAGCAGCCTGTTAGTTTTCCTGAATTTAAGTTCTCTAAAATGGAGTCTGAATTGAAAAGATTTGGCCTCTCAATGCTCCCTGAGCTTTTGGGTCCTACGCTGAATAAAAATTAGTCAATGAGCTAAGAATCTTCCTTGATCACTTGAGTCCTGTGTGTAATCAACTGCTTCAAGCATAGCCTATTATGATTTCTCCACGTGATAAACTGTAATCTGGAACTGTGAAGTTAAAAAGGTCTTCTATCCTTTGCATTGATTTTCTTGGTGTGTTTGTTTACAGTAACAGTAAAAAATATAAGGTATCGACCAAAACTGTTAAGTCTTTGTCAAATGTTTTTGTCTTTACTCACCATAAGAAAGAACATTTTCTTTCAAGTTCTTGTTAATTCAAAACCCACACCAGAACTTAATGTTTTAAATTGTTACAAATAGAAAGCAACCTTAAAGAGTAATGGGGAAGTTTTACTGTTTAATAATAAGAACTACCTGTGATAACTGTATACACAGTATTCTTATATGCATAGATGCTTTTTGTAAAAAATAAATTCTCTTGGTCATTTCTCCTGCTTTTAGAATTAATAGGAGATGTTCCCGCAATTGCTTGTGTCCCTTCGAGAAGTACCATGCCAATGTACATTAATAAATAGATGAAGCATTCTACTAGTATCAGGTTATTATTTGAGAGCCCATGAAACTTTGATCTCTAGTGATTAAAACATTTGTTAAAATTACGAAATGATTAATGTCCAGTTCTGAAACAAGTCATCACAGGCTTGGAAGGTGACATCAAGTAACATTCCTTATATCAACTTGAGCACTTACGAACCTAACTGCAGGCTTTTCCTATGGGATAAAATTTATAAGTTTGCTTTGGGCAATACTGGGGCATTTCTAAAGAGTTCTTTTCTTTTTCTTTACAACCCGCAGCAGTATTTTTACACACTATGAAGTCCACAGCTTACTTAATTAGCTTTTCAGCATCATAAATATGAGGTTACCTTGGGTTAATTTTCCTCGGTGTCTCTGTGATCTGACAACTTTCCCACTACTTCTTAAAATGCACAGTGAGATGGCCAATTCCAGACAAGGCACATGACCTTTCCTGGAATAAAGTCAGAAATGCAAGAGAACTGAAGAAATCACTGTCAGGTAATTCATGCAAAGCTTAAGGCCCACTGACCAGTTGAGCAAATGATCACTAGAAACCATTTGCAATGGATATTCTTTCAATTACAGAGGAAAATTAACTACGTCCCAGGAACCAAATTAAGAAGTCCAACGCAACGAGCTGGGAAGGTCTTTATGGATGGTGTGGCTACCTGATGAGCAGCAATTTCACATCTAATTACAACACTGTATAATTTATAACTCTCCTTCCCTTCATTCACATTAAAGCACGTTGGTAAGGTTTCCAGCTGAAGGCTGGGAGAAGGCTCTGTGTGACTCAGAATTGTCACATCTCTCTGCTGGGAACAAAGCATTATAATGAATAGTTCTGGCTTTTATTCTGTTCTGAGAAGACATGTGGCTAGTAGCAAGCAACCTCACAGCAGCCTTGTGCCTATGACTACCACGGCCGACTTTGGGTGAGACAATAATAGTAAAACCCTATGTCATATGTTTATCCCCTTCTCACGTGCTCCAACTGAAAAATAAGTTATCTTTCTTAATGATTGAACACATTGGGAATATTAGAATCTTTTAGAGGAATCAGAAGACAAGGAAGGGAAAGAATAAAACCATTTTTAAAGATAATAATTTATAGAACTGCAAATATCTGTGAATTTACCAGTACAAAAGTCAGTGTGGCTCAAAGCAGGTGGTTGCATTTTGCATTTGAGACTATTTTTACCATCTTGTGGGATGTGGGGGGATCAATTGTGTCTTACATTCTACAAGAGTTTGACTACTCTGACAGTTTGCTGAAAATGTTCTTTAACAAACATCAGTAACATTGGAACTGAAAGTTATAGAGCATCGCTCTTCCCCTCCACTTATGGACTCTTTATACTCTTACATCCAAAGTCCAATCCCAGGCATCTACTTCTTTATATGGGAGACTAGAGCAACCATTTTTTCTTCTTCAGGGGAAAAATTTTTTTTAAAAACTGAATGTACATTGCTGCTTTATCATATGATAATTTTAAATAAGTTATCACTCAAGAAATGCATTAAATTCAATTAAAAATATGTCTTAATATTTAAGGAGAAAACTCTTGGCCTATTAAAAATAAAGAAAAAAACCAAATAAGGTCTAATATATTCACACTATTTATCATTGTACAGGCGGTACTGAAATTATACAGCACTTAAATCACAAAAAGTAAAAATAAAGAAATGGATAAACTGCAAAGTTAAGCAGGCATTCTGTGGAAGTCACCCTTCACGAAGTTTAAGTCTGACTTCATAATTCTAAAGAGCTTAACATTAAAGGTGTTGGTAGTGAATGACTGCGTAGCCATGTCCTTTGCATACTCAAGAATGACTGTGATTGACACATTCCATTGGCTATGGGAACTGAAATGGAATATGACAAGGCAGCAAGATAACATTGTGTGCCTGAAGGAATGCATCCTTTGCTACTCATCATTTTAGGGCTATACAGAGAAATCCTGTCTTGAACCCCCCCCCAAAAAAAAAAGAAAAAAAAATGAATATTCTGCCTTTTGCTACAGTTTTATTTATTTATGTGTGTGTGCCTGTGTGTCTCTGTGCACATGTGCATGCATGTGTACGTGCATGTCACATGTTTCATATGATCAAGGAGGCCAGAAAAGGGCATCAGATCCCCTGGTGCTGGAGTTACAGGTTATTTATGAGTTGTCTGACTTAAGCATGGTAAATTAACTTGGATCCTGTGTAAGAGCAACAAATATTTATAACTACTAAGCTATCTAACAAGTCCCAAGAGCAGAATCTAAGACATTTGGATTCAAGTTATCCCAAATGTGTTTCAACTTTATAAGAAACCCATTATATTTGTATATGTACAGAAGAGAATGAAGTAATAAATCAAGATACCTTTCAAATATCTTGATAGGAAATATGGTATGGAAATATCAGGTAGGTATATTATAGCAAAGTGGGAAAATATCTGCTGTATGGTTTAGGTACCAAATGACTATACTCATAGCTTATACATTGATGGAATCTAGTGGTATGTTAAGTTTATACATCCCAAAAGGTTTTACATGATACTAACAAGGGTGGTAAGACAGACATTAAAGTGGTAAATTACAGGCTCTTAAAAATAGCACACAATTCCTTGATGAATGGTGATGAGTAAGCTTACATATGCTTATAAAGACAAAAGTCTAGAGTGTTGCTAAGGGCTATGCAGATTTAGTAAAGTGTGATTGTAGGCTCTTCTCCAAGATCCAGGACTGGTAGTTGGTTGGATTTCCAGTTTGAGTTGTGATTTCCTCTTGTTGAGTATGACTTAAGGCCAACTAGAGAGCTATCAGGTACCACCAAGGTGTGAAGGCCACCAGTGCACCCTTAGGATTACCACGCTGTGCTTACAGTTATTGTAGTTCATAGACATCATCGCAGGGTAGGATTGTTGGTTTCTTTGGAATGATACCTTCTGATATTATAAAAACTAGTTCTCAAGGAGGAAACATTCAGATTAGCTTTACCTGAGAGTCCTCTAGGCCCTGAATTGAAAATGCATGATATCTTCAGTAATTTTCAACAGATGCAGCCAATTAAATAAAACTATCGCCAATCAGAATGAAGATTTCTGGAGCTCAGTCCCAAATGATGTATCTACCAAACAACAACTGCACTTAAGCCTCCCTAAGGGAAAATTGAAGAGAAGGTGCGCAAAAAAATTTATAAAACTAAGAGGATAATACAGTTTGCTGCAAGAATGTTTCTCCTAGGAATCTCAGAAGGTGCACCAATAAAGTCCCACCAGCAGGACTACCTATATATGAGCTCAACAAGGACAATAATAGACATGATAACATGCATGGAAGAAGACCCAGGAGCCCTCTACACTTCATAAAGGAAAAAAGGCAACTAAGGAAAGCTGAAAGAGAGATGGTCTTTTTCAGGGGAGAGCATATTGACTGGCTATTCAATGCCAGTAGTCAGCTCTGAAAATATACATACAAATGACATTTATATATGCTAAGCAGGTTTTCTTTATGTATTTAAGAATTTATATATCTATACATAAACAGATATATGTGTAACCATTAATGAAAAAGTAAGACATGAGTTTGAAAGAGAGCATAGGATGATATAGGGGAGGGTTTAGAAGGAAGAAAGAAGGGGGGGATGACATCATTACATTATAATCTTTTATTGTTGTATTAAATCATTTCATTTTATTTATTTTCATTCCAAAAGTTGACCCTCTTCCTGGTTTCCCCCCATGAGGTCTACACACACACACACACACACACACACACACACACACACACACACTTACCTGCCTCTGAGAGCGTGCTCCTCCACCAGGCCACCCCCCTCCCCACCTCACCTCCACCAGCATCCCTCTTCCCTGGGGCATCAAGATTTCACAGGATTAAGTACATCCGTGCCCACTGTGGCCAAACAAGGCAGCCCTCTACTACACGTATGCTCTGAGCCATGAACCAGTCCATGTATGCTCTTTGGTTTTGGGTTTAGTCTCTGAGAGCTCTGAGGGGTCTTGGTTACTTCACATTTTTGTTCTTCTTATGGGGTTGCAGTCCCCCTAAGATTCTTCATTCCTTCCTCTACTTCTTACATATTTGTCTCCAACCTTAGTCCAATGGTTGTCTGTGAGTATCTGCATTTGTCTCGGTCAGTTGTTGTTGCTGCCTCCCAGAGGACAGTCATGCCAGGTTCCTGTCTGCAAGTACAATATGGCCTTAGTAATAGTGTCAGGATGGTGTGCACATATGGGATGCATCCGATGTTGATCACTGGGTGACCTTTGTTTTAGTCTTTTCTCAATTGTTGTCACTGCATTTCCTTCAGACAGGAAGAATTCTGCCTTAAAAGTTTTGGAGATGAGTGGGTGGTCCCCTGCTTCAACTGAGACCATATCTATCTACTGGGTGGTGGTCTCTTTCAGTTCCTCTCCCCACTATTTGGCATTTCAGTCAATCACGTTGAGTCCTGGTAGGCTTTCACATCCAAGGTCTCTGGGACATTCTAGAGGTTCCCCCAGCTGCCTAAACCCCACTGCTGCATGTTTCCATTTGTTCTCCTGGCCCTCTGGACATCCCATACCTGATACTACCCCTCCTATGCCCCTCCCATATCACCACTCTCACCCGGTTTCCTATCTCCCTCTGCATCCCATGATTATTTTGTTTTCCTTCCAAGTGAGTTTCTGGTATCCACACTTGAGCCTTCCTTTTTAATAAGCGTCCTATAGTCTGTGAGTTTTATCATGGGTATTATGAACTTTTTGGCTAATATCCCCTTATCAGTGATTATATAACATGCATGTCCTTTGTGTCTGGGTTACCTCACTCAGGATGATATTTTCTAGTTCCAGCCATTTGCCTGCATGTTCTAATTTTTAATAGTTGAATAGTATTCCATTGTATAAACAAACCACATTCTCTGTATCCATTTTTTTTTTGGTTGAGGGACATCCAGGTTGTTTCCAGCTTCTATCTACTATACATAAGGCTGCTATGAACATAGTGCAGCATGTCCTTGTGGTAAAGTGGAGCATCTTTTGGGTATATTCCCAGGAGTGCTCTAGCTGGGTCTTAAGGTAGAGCTATTTCCAGTTTTCTGAGGAACTGGCAGATTGATTTCCAAATTGGTTGTACCAATTTGCAATCCTATCAGCAATAGAGGGCTGTTTCTCTTTTTTCACATCCTGTCTAGCATGTACTGTTACTTGAAATTTTGATCTTAGCCATTCTGATTGATATAAGGTGGAATCTCAGGGTCATTTTGATTTGCATTTCCCTGATGATTAATGAGGGTGAACATTTCTTTAAGTGCTTCTCAGACATTCCAGGTTCCTCTGTTGAGAATTCTGTTCAGCTCTGTCCCCATTTTTAAATTGAGTTATATGGTTTTGAGTCTAATTTCTTGAATGCTTTGTATTTTTTGGATATTAGCCCTCTATCAGATGTAGGGTTAGTGAAGATCCTTTCCCAATCTGTAGGTTGCCATTTTGTTCTATCAACACTGTCTTTTGCCTTACAAAAGCTTTCAGCTTCATGAGACCCCATTTCTTAATTGTTGATCTTAGAGCCTGAGTCATTGATATCTTGCTCAGGAAATATCCCCCTGTACCAATGTGTTCAAGGCTCTTTCCTACTTTCTCTTCTATTAGATTCAGTGCATCTGGTTTTATGTTGAGGTCCTTGATCCACTTGGACTTGAGCTTTGTACAAGGAGATAAACATGGATCAATTTGCATTCTTCTACATGCAGTCAGCCAGTTAGACCAGCACCATTTGTTGAAGATGCTTCTTTTTTCCCACTGTATGAGTTTTGGTTCTTTGTCAAATATCAAGTGTCCATAGGTATGTGGCTTTATTTATGGGTCTTCAATACTACTCCATTGATCAACCTGTCTGTCTCTGAATCAATACTATGTGTTTTTGTTTTTTTTGTTTTTTCAATCATTATTGCTCTATAGTACAGTTTAGAAAAACATAGTACAAGGTAATTTGGTTCTGAACCAGCAACATCCCAATTCTCCAGTTTCAAGTACAGCTAGGCTTGTATAGTCTTTAACAAAGGAGTGACTTCTTTTCCTGGGAGATTCAGTCTTTAACTAAGAAAGAGGTTAATGATTTACAAACTTAAGAACAGACTGTGGCAAACAGACAGAACCTTCATGTTGGTCTACTCAGATAATAGCAGATGTAGATGCAAAATTTAGTATGTCCAAAAACTTGTGACAACTCTTTTTTGGGTGACAACTGTGTTTATATCCATTTTTAACCTATTGAGAGAATCTGTAACATTTTTGTTAATAGTACCACATCCAAGCCATTAATTTTGGGGCAATGATTTTAGCAGGGATGAGATGGCCAGGTTCATCCAGGATATAAGCTTAGATAGTAGGGTGGCAAGATGGAAGACTTACTTAGGGAAGGCTTCTCTTTTAATTTTTTGTGCATCTTGGAGGACTCATACAGGGAGGACAAAAACAGTAGATCTTGTCTCAGGGGATGTCAAAGGACTGTTCCAAAACAGCCAATACATGCTTTATCTTTAGCATGGAGCAGGATGCAGGCACAGTTTGTGTGCTTTGTCAAGGGCAAGTTTCTGGACACATTTGTCTGAGCAGGGAGTGGGGACAGTAACCATTAGGGGATTAGAGATATAAGAACTCAGCAGCCACATCAAAGTCTCTTTGTGTTTGTAAGCCAGTCTTGCTACCTGCCTGTTTACCTGCAGAGCAGAGGAAGGCAGACTGTTTTGTTCTTTCCTGCTTTCTTTTCAGTTTCTCCTGCAGTAGATTTATTTATCCTTTTGCTTAAAATGAAGTTTTGCATAGCATCATGGTTTTTCTGAAGTATTTCACTTAAAAGTCTTCTGTCGGTTCAGAAAATAAATGATAAACCCTATAATGACCTGTGCTTTCATCATATTGCTGTTGGTTTATTTTGTAGTTCTGTCACAAGAAAATCCCTACTGCTTTACATGTGTCAGCCAGGTAGCTTACCACGTACCTTTCAGATGTAAATCCCCTCTGTGCTTGATTGGTCATTTTAGATTTTGGGTTCTTAGCCCAAGCTGAAGCCCAGCATCATATTCATCATTTTTAAGAAACCTTTGAGCATTTAAGAGCTTGGTGCCTGTGAAAGAACACTCAGGAATTAGAAAGAAGGGTTTCCATAGAAGCATCCTACTATAGAAGAGATTCTGTGTGATTACATCAGCACTGCTAATGGGATTTGAGTGTTAGTAACAAGAAGGCTGCAATTAAGGTAGAAAACCATAACTAAAATAGCTCTGGAATGGTAACTTCTCTATACAACTCTTAAAAGATGATTTCTTTGACAAGTGAGTAGAAAATCAAGAGATAAGTTAATTATAAAAGGTAAATAAGCAAGAAATCAAATATTAGTAAGTTTAAAGGTATAGATAAAAGTAATAACATGCTATTTGGTGAAAATCACTGAGAATAGAACAAAACCATCTTCCTGTCAAAGGATATTTTATTTGTATATCATTTACAAACCATAGTGGTAATTAACATGTTAATCAACTTAACCAAAATTTACAAGAAATAGAGAATAAAAATCTAAGTACCCACCTGGGGTACATCCAGCAGAGGGGAGCTGCATGCTGATCCCTGAGTTCCATCATCAGGCCCACTCTTTGCTTCTCTTCCTTAGGAAGCCAGTGGGACTACAGATCCATTTAGCTCCAGCTGGGGCACAGCAGTCAGTGGTGAGCAGCTTGCAGTTCTGTGGGATACACTACTATTTCCCAGGTTCTATAGGCCTCCCTGAGGAGTCGAGTCAGCTTTAGCCAATACCATAGACAACTAGAAGGCTAAAGGCCAGCATAAGGACATAATCAACAAGAGGTAGGGCAGTATGGGACCACAAGAGCCCTACTACAGTGAGCCCTGGATATCCTAACCCAGCCAAAGTACAAGAAGATGACATTAAAGCTGATCTTATAGAGATGATAGAGGTCTACAAAGAAAAACCAAATAAACCCCTTAAAGAAATACAGGAAAATACAATTAAACGGGTGGAGGAAATCAATAAACCTGTTCAAGACGTAAAAATGGAAACAGAAGCAATAAATAAAGCAAACTGATAGAATCCTGGAGATAGAAATCCTAGGGAAGAGAACAGGAAATACAGATGCAAGCATCACCAATAGAATACAAGAGAGCAGAAACAGAATCTCAGATGTAGAAGATATGATTAGAGAAATCTCTATTTCAGTCCAACAAAGTGTTAAATCTAAAAGTTCCTGACACAAAGCAGCCAACCAATCTTGGACAATATGAAAACACCAAACCTGAAAGGTATAGGAAAAGAACAAAGAGAAGACTCACAGCTTCAAGGTTCAGAAAATGTTTTCAATACAATCATAGAAGAAACCATCCCCAACCTAAAGAAAGAGATCCCTGTAAACATAGAAGTTTACAGAACTCCATATCAGTTGGATCAGAAAAGAAAATCCTCCTACCACATAATAATCAAAACACAAAATGTACAGAACAAAGAAAAAATATTAAAAGCTGCAAGGGAAAAAGAGCAAGTGACATGTAAAGACAGACCTATCATAATTACACCCCACTTCTCAACAGAGACCCTAAAAGTCAGCAGAGCCTGAGTTGATAGTTTTCAGACACTAAGAGACCACAAATGTCATCTCGGACTCTTATACCCCCCAAAATGTATTAATTACCATATAAGGACATAATAAGGCATTCCATGACAAAACCAAATTTAAACATCTATCCATTAATCAATCCCTACAGAAAATACTTGAAGGAAATCTATAACCCAATGAGGCTAATTACATCCAGAAAAGACAAGAAAATCATTTCACAACAGGAAAACTAAAAGAAAGGAATCTCTCTCTCTCTCTCTCTCTCTCTCTCTCTCTCTCTCTCTCTCTCTCTCTCTCTTTCTCTCTGTGTCTCTCTCTCTGTGTCTCTCTGTGTATGTGTCCTTCTTTTCCCTCCCTTCCATACCTTTGACACCACCACCATCAAAATATCAAGAATTAACAATCATTGGTTTTTAATGCCTCTCAACATCAATGGACTCAATTCCCCAATGAAAAGATACAGGCTAACAGAATGAATGCAACAACAGGAACCATCATTCCACTGCACACAAGAAATATACCTCAGCAACAAAGATAGATATTATCTCAGAGTAAGTGGTTGCAAAAAGTTTATCCAGGCAAAGGGAACCAAGAAACAAGCTGGTGTATCCATTCTTATATCTAATAAAATAGACTTTTTATTAAAATTAATCACAAAAGATAGCGCAAGACATGTCATACTCATCAAATGAAAAGTCCACCAAGGTAACATCTCATTTTTAAACATCTATACCCCAAATGCAAGGGCACCTACTTCATAAAAAAACATTACTAAAGCCTAAGCAACACACTGGACCATAAAACTGAGAGACTTCAAGCCCTCACTCTTACCAAAACATAGATCATTGATATAGAAACTCAACAGAGGAATAATGAAACTAACAGACATCATAAATCAAATAGATCTAACAGATATATACAGAACATTTTATCTAATCACAAAGAATACACCTTCTTCTCAGAACCTCATGGAACATTCTCCATCACTGATCTTATATTGGTAACAAAGCAAGCTTCAACAGGTAAAACAAAATGAAAACAAACAAACAAACAAACAGACAGACAGACAGACAGATAACCCTTCCCTCCAAAAACCAAAAACCTCATGTCTTATCAAACCATCATGGGTTAAAGCTGGACTTCAACAATGAAAGAAACAACAGAAAACCTACAAACTCATGGAAAATGAGATGGACTTTATTCAATGACCACTGAGTCAGGGAAGAAATAAAGAAATTAAAGACTTTGTAGAATTCAAGGAAATGAAGACTCAACACACCCAACTTATGGGACACAATAAAAGCAATGCTAATTGCGAGGTTTATAGCAGTAAATGCCTTCATAAAGAAATTGGAATGATCTTATACTATCAATTTAAAAACACAGCAGAAAGTTCTAGAACAAAAGGAAGCAAACATACTGAAGAGGAGTAGACAGAAATAATCAAACTCAAAACTGAAATCAGTAAATTAGAAACAAAGAGAACAATCAATGAAACCAAGAGCTGTTTCTTTGAGAAAAATCAACAACATAGACACACCCTCATACAATTAGTTGAAATCCAGAAAGACTGTACCCAAATTAACAAAATCAGAAATGAAAAAGAGGACATAACAACACTGAGGAAATCCAAAAAATCACTAGGTATTACTTAAAAACCCTATACTACACAAAATTGGAGAATTTTTTTTTTTTAAAAAATGGGCAGTTCACTTAATAGATTCCAAATACCAAATGGAAATCAAGATCAAGAAACCTATTTAAAATCCATAAGGAAAACAAGCAGTCATCAAAACAACACAAAAACAAACAAACAAAAAAACTTTCAAAGAAGAGTTAATGCCAATACTCCTCAAACTGGTCCACAAAATAGAAACAGAAGGAAAATTGTGAAAGCCATTATATGAGGACACAGTCACCCTTGATATTTAGATTTAACGTAGTAAAAATGGTCATCTTTCCAAAAACAGTCTACAGATTCAATGCAATGGGAAAAAGAAAGCACGTGTAACAAATGGTGCTGGTCTAACTGGATGACTCCATGTAGAAGAATGCAAATATAACCATATTTATCACCCTGCAGCCTTATTTATAATAGCCAGAAGCTGGAAAGAACCCAGATGTCCCTCAATAGAGGAATGGATACAGAAAATGTGGTACATTTACATAATGGAGTACTACTCAGCTATTAAAAACAATGAATTTATGAAATTCTTAGCCAAATGGCTATATCTGGAGGATATCATTCTTAGTGAGGTAACCCAGTCACAAAAGAAGTCACTCGATATTCACTCACTGATAAGTGGATATTAGCCCAGAAACTTAGAATATCCAAGATACAAATTGCAAAACACAAGAAAACCAAGAAGTAAGACCATCCTGTGGATACTTCATTCCTCCTTAGAATTGGGAAGAAAATACCCATGAAAGGAGTTACAGAGACAAAGTTTGGAGATAAGATGAAAGGATGGATTATCCAGAGACTACCCTACCCGGGGATCCATCCCATCATCAGTCACCAAACCCAGACACTTTTGCATATGCCAGCAAGATATTGCTGATGGGAACCTGATATAGCTATCTCGTATGAGGTTATACAAGTGCCTGGCAAATACAGAAGTGGATTCTCACAGTCATCTATAGGACAGAACACAGGGCCCCCCAAAGGAAGAGCTAGAGAAAGAACCCAAGGAGCTGAAGTGGTCTGCAACCCTATAGGTGGAACAACAATATGAACTAACTAGTACTCCCAGAGCTTGTGTCTTTAGCTGCATATGTAGCAGAAGATGGCCTAGTTGGTCATCACTGGGAAGAGAGGCCCCTTGGTCTTGCAACTTTATATGCCCCAGTACAGGGGAATATCAGGGCCAAGAAGTGGGAGTGGGTGGGTAGGGGAGCAGGGTAGGGGAAGGGTATAGGGAACTTTCGGGATAGCATTTGAAATGTAAATAAAGAAAATATCTAATAATAATAATAAAAAAGAGGATCAAAGTCCTCAACATAAAACCAGATACACTAAATCAAACAGAAGCAAAAGCAGGGAACTACTTGGTATAGGAGACAACTTCCTGAACAGAGAACCAATAGATCAGGCACTAACATCAAAAACTGAGTGAAAATTCATAAAATTGAAAAGCTTCTGTAAGGCAAAATAAACCATCAACATGACAAAAAGGCAGTCAACTGCACCAACCCTACATTGGACAAAATGCTAAAATTCAAAATATATAACAAATTCAAGAAAAATAAATAGCAACAAACCAAATAAGCCAATTGAAAGATAGAGTACAAAGCCAAACAGAAGAATCTTCAATGGCTAAAAAGTACTCAAAGAAATGTTTAACATCATTAGTCATTAGGAAATGCAAATGAAACTTCTCCAAGAGTCTGTCTTACTCCTGTCAGAATGGTTAAGATCAAAACTCAAGGGACAGTACATGCCTGTGAAGATGCAGAGCAAGGGGAACAATTCTCCATTGCTGGTATGAGTACATACTTGTAGAACTGCTTGGGAAATCAATTTGGTAGTTTCTCAGAAAATTAGGAGAATTTTTACTTGAAGAACCAGCTATACTATGCCTTGACACACACCCAAATGATGCTCCACCATACAACAATGCTCCACTTATGTTAATAGAAGTTTTATTTGTAGTAGCCAGAAACTGGAAACAACCCTGACTTCCCTCAACTGAACAATGGATAAAAAATATGTGTTACATTTACAAAATGAAATACTACTCAGCTATTTAAAACAAGGACATAATGAAATTCGTAGGAAATAGATGGAATAAAAAAGCATCCTACTGAGTGAGATAGGCCCAGAAAGACACACATGATATGTAATTACTTTTAAGTGAATATTAGCCATAAAGTATAGGATAACTATACTACAATCCAAGGACCCAAAGAAACCAAGTAACAAGGAGGGCCCAATGGAGCATGCTTGAACCTCACTCAGAAGGGGAAACATAGTAAACATCGCAAGTGGGTAGAGAAGGAACTGGGTGGGAGAGGGGCTGGGTAGGTGGGGATCAGATGTGGGGAGAGCAGGGGTTGGAGATAAGAGGGCTGGAGACAGGAGGGAAATCACTGTGTTGGTGGGCATCTCTAGGACCTGCCAGTGACCTCATACTGGGGAGGCTCCTGGGAAGATATAATGGTGACTCTAGGTGTGACTCCTAGAAGCAGGGGCTATGGACCTTTAAGTCACCTCCTATAGCAAAGCAGGTCTTCCAATAGGAGTAGGAGGACACCAACATACCCACAAAACCTTCAACCCCAAATTTGTCCTGCCTATAAGATATACAGGAAGAAAGAGCAGAGATTGAGGGAATGGCCAACTATTGAGTGGCCCAACTGGATATCCACCCCATGGGATACCCACCTCTCGCATTGTTGTTGATACTCTGCTATGCTTACAGACAGAAGCCTAATGTAACTCAGATCTGAGAGTTTATCTAGCAGCTGATAGAAACAGATGTGGAGACCCACAGCCAAACATTAAACAGAGATCGTGGAGTCTTGTGCAAGTGTCAAGAATAGGATTGAGTGAGCCAGAGACATGAAGGACAACACAAGAAGACATATAGAGCAAACTGACCTGGGCTTATGAGGGCTCACAGAGACTGAACCACCAACCAAATCACATACATGGCATGGACCTAGCCTCCTTACACATATGTAGCTTATGGAGCTGGATCTTCATGTTGGTCCCCTAACATTTGGAGCTGGAGCTGTCTCTGACTCAGACTCTGTTGCCTGCTTTGGATCCCCTTTCCAAGCTGGGCTGCCTTGTTTAGCCTCAATGGGAGAGGATGTGCTTAGTTCTGATGTGACTTGATGTGCCAGGGAGAATTGGTAGTTTTTGGTGGGGAATCTCTTTCTCTAAGGAGAAGGTGAGGGGAGACAGGAAAGTGGGTGACATGATATCTGGGAGGAGAGGAGAGAAGGGGGCTGCAATCAGGATGTAAAGTGAAATAAATAAATAAATACATACATACATACATACATACATGCATGCATACATACAAAAATACATACATAAATAAAGCCTCTAGATAAATAGAATTATAAAAATGTAGTGGGCATCTAGTAAGAAGTGTGGATTCTTAATATTATACATGTTAGCGAGGTGTAGTGACATATGCCTTTAGTCTCAGAACTCCAAAGTCAGAGAGGCAAGCAGATCTCTGAGGCCGGTCTCATCCACATGGTAAGTTCCAGGCCATCCAGGGTATATAAAGTAAGACACTGTCCAGAAAAATGTAAAAATCCATATATGAAATATCACAGTTCAGAGGCAGGCAGTTATATTAATAAATGCCTTGATCCTTCTTTACTTAATAACTGGGCCCCAAGTGACTTTTCTTTTATATTGCAAAGGTGATCATAAAAAAAAAAAATCACACTGTGATTATGACAACTTGTTTGTATCTTACAATAATCTATTTTCTTCCTTAACCTTGAACATATTTTGTTTAAAATCAATTTCTGCTGAGAAGAGTAGTGCATCTTTTTCTTTTAATTTTTAAAACATCTTTCCAAAATGAACCTGATATTTTGGCATACATTTAAAATTATGCACTATGAATTATATGAGGGGCTTCATGAATCTACAGGAACAAGAGCAGCTGCACTGTGACCCAACTTGTCACAAAATTATTAAGGAAGGAGATAAAGAGATTAAGGGAGTGGTAAACCCACCCAGCTAAGTTTTTTTTTTTTTTTTTTTTTTTTTTTTTTTTTTTTTTGTTATACTTACAAAGGCAGATAGATTCCCAAGTACAGGATCAGCCCAGTACAGAGCAAGCCCAGGTGTGGTGGAAATGGTAATTTCAGGGCAGGGCACCACCCAACTAGCTTATCATCTGTGCTTAACAAAGGCAAAGAAAGATCTCTGAATTCTTTTTCAATGTTAAGAAAAAAATATTTGCCTGCTGTCTCCTAATAATCAAAGGACTGGGGTCATGGGACGCTGACTCATAAGATGATCAAAAGGGAAACCTAGAGGAAATGACTGGACTGAACTGATATGTAAATGACTGGACCTGTGTTCTGCAGAAGATGAGCTATCCAAAGAATTTTTCAGGATTAAAAGAGAACTGATAGCCGGGCGTGGTGGCGCGCGCCTTTAATCCCAGCACTCAGGAGGCAGAGGTAGGCGGATTTCTGAGTTCGAGTCCAGCCTGGTCTACAAAGTGAGTTCCAGGACAGCCAGGGCTATACAGAGAAATCCTGTCATGAGAGAGAGAGAGAGAGAGAGAGAGAGAGAGAGAGAGAGAGAGAGAGAGAGAGAGAGAGAGAGAGAACTGCTTGGAGAACACACACACACACACACACACACACAAACACACACACCATACATAGAGGTAGAGATTCTTAGAATAGCATGCAAGCAAAATATAGACAGAGAAATCTCCAGAGAGAAAGCAGAACATAGAGAGAAGCAACCTTGCAAAGTTGCATCAAGCAGAACACAGGTCATCATCAGCTTGGATCCAAGATTTGATTTTGAGTCATTCTTTTTGGGGCTCCCAGACACCCCTTTTCTCAGAACTCCTCCCCATGCTAAGGATGATTCTGCCAAAATGATTGGTTGCATATGTAAGTGGAAGTAATACTGGCACATCAGTATTCTGCTGGTACAAGGTTTTGATAAGGTTTTTATTAAGAAGATATGATAACTAAGATGGTGCATGTCTCAACCTTAAATTGAATTTTTGGTGTGCAAAACTACAGTCACCTTTATAATAACTGTGACCTCTTGAATATTATTTACTTTTCTCACTTACAGGTAGAACATGAGCATTGATAAGATCTAACTCTAAATATGCACAAGGATTAGAAATTATTACTTTAGTATAAAGTGTTTGAATCCATGCTTTGCTGATACTGTCTAGATGCAGTGTTATTACAGGAGACACAATAACGAGGGTGAAAAGTGTATGAACATTATGGCTAGTTTTGGGGGTGAAAAACCAGAGTCACCATAAAATAACTGTGATATCTTGAGTATGATTTATGGTTTTTCACTTATATTTTCCTACAGGTAAACACAAATATTGATAAGATCGGACTTCAAAATGTACAAATACTAAAAATTAATACTTTAAAGTATTTGAATTTGTTCTCATATCTAAATGCAGTTTCATTAAAGAAAAGAGTCTACACAGAAATATTACAAAGATATCTATAAGGAGCAAACTACTCTAAAATATGACATAAGCTTCCAAAAAAAAAAAATGAAAACCAGTATACCAGTAATGTAATCAAGGTAAAATTATTTGTCTGGCTGCCAGAATTACTTCAAAGAGGTAACAATTTCCAGTGAGAAAAAATTACCTTTATTACAGAGGTGGCAGAGGCATTAAGTGTTCCTAAAATTCGCTTTTATTTTGACATAAAATTTCCAATAGCAGGTGAAGTTCCCTTTTCCTTTTTGGGAAAACTTAAATAATTTTCAGCCTCATAATGAGCTATTGGGTATTGACATAATGATATTTCCTACTTATGTGTAACAATGTGTATGAGTTTTTTCAGTTACTCTGTAGTTGTCAGTTTATTTCAGGAAACTTTCAGAAGGTAGGGCGAACTCTTCCTTTCCCTGTCAATTATCTGAAAAATCTACTTTATATAGAAAAAATCAGATGAGTTAAGAGATCTATCATTCTGACCCCAATCAAAAGCAAGCCATCATAGATATATTAATTCCAGGCAAGGCCAACTTCAGGGAGGAAAATTATCAGTTATGAAGGGGACATTACACAATGATAAGATGATCAGTTTCTCAGAAGACATAAAAATCTATAATGTATATGGATAAATTGTCCTTCATAGTTAGAGATTTCAACATTCCTTCATCAGTAATTGCTAGACCAGGTAAGCAGAAAATCAGTAAAAATAAAGTTTATCTAAACAGCATGATCAATCATCTGGATTAAATTAGCATTGGTAGGCCAGTCTACCCAAAGCGAGCAGAATAAACATTCTCCTTAAGATTACACAGGACATTCAGCAAGGCAAACCACATTCCTGTTCACAGACAGACATCATCATAGGATGGAGAGCACAGAAACCTTACAGAGAATGATGTCTGGAAAGTGTGGGTTTAAGCTGAAGCAGAAACATAGCTGGACAATACATAAATATTTGAAGGTCAAATAAATTTCACATCATATATGGGCCAAATATATCCAAAGAGAAATTGGAAACAATTTGGAATTAATTGAAAATACAACTTAGAGACTTGTGGAATGCATTAAGCAATGCTTCAAAGGAAATTTTGCATATTAAATACTTGTTAGAAGAAATCTCAAGCCAACAATCTACATTTTAATATGAGAAAAGAAAGAACAGGATGATTTGAATCTAAAGTAACAGAAAAATTATGTACTTTTAAAACATAGAACAGAAATAACTTAAGTATGGGATGGATATTAGCATAATTCAAAGTAAGTACAAGACATAGAACATTTTTAAAGAGAATCCGAATGTCTTCTGTGAAGAGGAGGGTGACAAACCTGCCGCATCCTCATGCACTCTACAAAAACTGAGAAGACACACTGAAGAATATGAGGAACAAGGGAAGGGTTGTAGCCCACATAGTAAAGGATAAGCAATGTTACGAATGATGGTAGGAACACTACTGCCATATTTGATGAATTACATGATAAGCAATTTGTAAATAGAATCAAGACATAAAACAGTCAAAGAGAAATAGACAACCCAGGGCCTACAAGAAGCCTTTGTAAATACTAAATGTCTCTGAAATTCACTTATGACTGAAATTCACTGATGACTTTAGTTTAATAACTAAAACTTATGGAATGAAAAGAGGAAATTAACTACCTGAACTTGTCCTCAGACCTCCAAAGTGAGCCATAGCATGCGCGCGTGCGCACACACACACACACACACACACACACACACACACACATACACATACACGCACATACCACACAAACACAATCACAACTAAACAAATGTAATAATTTTAGAACAACCTATTTATTTCCACATACACATCAACTAAATAAATTGAGTTAAAAATAAACATCCTTCTGAGAAGGACATTAGCTCTGGCCTTCGCTGGTGATTTGATATTTAAAGAACTAATCCTAATTTTCAATAATCTATTTTTAGAAATGGAAATATAGAGGACAATTAATTGTTTCTTCAATGCTGTCACTATTGTCTGAACTCTCAAATAAAAGATAAAGATATTGAAGTACAATAAAACTAAAGGCCAGTATTTATTTTTCAAATAGACTTGCAAACCCTCTTAATTCAAACTAGGCAAAAAGAATCTACCAATATATAAAGATAATTGTAAAACAAGGAGACATGGAACATATTCACACCATGCAAGGTTAGTTTAAGTTTTGAAAATGAAATAATGTAACAAATCTTCAGAAAAAGATACAAGAAATGCAATCCTTTCCATTGTCATAGAAAATCATTGGACAAATATAATGCCTATTTATGATAAAGATTTGCATCAAACTGAGAGGAGATTGTCTTCAAATTAATTATGCAAAGGACCTAGAATTAACTTAATGGTGAAGAATGGGATGTATTCTTAAAATTGGGGAAAATACAAGGGCTCATTCTCCTTTCTCTAATTTTATTAAAATTACATTGGAAGTCCTATTAGTGAAATAAGAGAACATAATTCGTTCTAACTAGGAATAGCTAGATGGAGAATGAAAAAACACAAACAAACACACAAACAAATTTATAATAGGATTGTTTACATAGACAACCTCAAATGATTGAAAATTCTCCTTGAGCTTGTAGTGTTTCATAGCAAGGATTCGGGTGGCAAGGTTCATACATAAGGCAATTAACAACTGTAATGTGTGCTTTTAAAATACCACTTGCATTAATTCCTCAACATAAAATATTGCAGTAATCCACATTATGGATTGGAATATGCACTGTTAAATTGCCAACTCTGCATAATCATTTCTATAGATTCTATGCAACCCTTGCACAAATGCCAACAACCATTTTTACACAAAGAAACGTAGTCAATTTTTTTTAATAGAAAGACAGAGGTCTAGAGTAATGTTCACTTAAAATCAAAATAGGTAGTGTCGGAAGATTGATACTTTCCCCAATTCAAATTTACTATAGCACAATGATCTACAGAGCACAAGACAGGTGAAGAATCTATAATACTTCAATCTCAAATCTAAACGGCTCCTACATTCATCACTTATTTAGTGTAATACAATATATGGAAATCTCTATATAATTAAACTTACTTTTATGCACACAATTATGAAATAATACTCTTAAAGATTACTATCAGCCTATGGTTGGAAGGTGTATATATAAAGCAAATATATGTTTTAGATGTGAGTCTCATCTATATGGCTATACTAAATATAATATAATTCAAATTCTGAAACACATCTCATCTCAAACATTTCAGATACAGAATGCTCAATCAGTATCAGATGTGAAAAGAAATGATTAGAAGAGTACCTAGGACTCAATTAGTGCACCTCAGATAACCAGGCAGCATACAACAGCTGCTATGAGGCCCCAACACACATAGAGTAGAGGACTGTCAGGTCTGTGTTCATTCAGA
>NC_034593.1:128434804-128458971 GCF_900095145.1 Mus pahari | reverse complement strand
TTCCTTCCTTCCTTCCTTCCTTCCTTCCTTCCTTCCTTCCTTCCTTCCTTCCTTCCTTCCTTCCTTCCTTCCCTCACCCTCCCATCCACTCCTCCTGTGGTTTTCCCATTGTAGTTGTTTTTAGAGCAGTATATTATACTATATATTCCTATTCCAGTTATGTGCATGATACAAAATGAACTTACAAAAATCACTAGCTTTTCTATATATCAATAAGCAAGCATTTTGCAAATGAAATCATGGGAGTATTTAAATTTATAATATCAAATACACAAGCATCTCTCTGTTTTCTTTCAAACAAAAGCACATAGAAAAATCTGTTAGCTTTTGCTAACTGCCAATTTTGAAAAGGCTTGCAAATTTTTAATAATTAAATGTGTTCTTAAATAATTTCCTACACTTACTCTTTAGGTTTTTTTTTTGGGGGGGAGGCAGGACAGGGGTATTTTCATGTGAGCATGTTATTCTAATTGCACTGCTAAAATACATTAAAATATATGAGCCTAGCCTTTTATTTGTAACTATTTTGAAGTCTGGGAAGTCCAAGTTCAAGGTCCTGGTGAGTCGGCAGTGCTTTCTTGCATTCTCACACAGGATGCAGAAGAAAAAGGGAGATAATCTTTCTATAAACCTATCTTATAAGCTCCACTCAGAAAGGAGGAGCCTTACTGCCAAAACAGTTACGGTTGGTACTGCCTCTTAGTACTGTCATGAGAATAGAAGATTTGGAAGGAATATGGTTAAACCACAGTGTTCTTCTTTCTTCCTATTTAAACCTCTGCTTTATTTCCAGATATTTGATTTCATTATATAGAAGTCAAATGAGATCCACATTCTTTTTTTTTTTTTTCAGTGAAAAGAGATATAGAGAAGTTTATGTTTCCATAAGAGAACCCATAGTAACATCAAATCTCTTGAGTAATTTTTCATTTGGTAACCCTGCAGAAGTAATATTCTTTGATGTGTAACACTTGACATAGAAGTATAAATAACTTATTGTAGACTTTTCTTCTTCTCCCTCATGCCATCTTTCCTAGGACTTCCAATATGATTGTAGTTCCAAACATTTTGCCTTAATGAAAACCTATATCTTTATGGTCCTATAATTATAGAAAATTCAGACTCATAGTGCAGTACATATGGTTTAATATGCAGTTTTAACCATCCTTTGATGTCATTTCATTTGAAATATTGCTACATCATCTAAAACGACATTTTCTATTCTTTGCAGTTTACTGCAAGTGGTCTATGGATTGCCATTACTCCAAATCGTTGTCACATTTGTATAAAGTTGTTCACGAATAGTTTCTTTTACCCTAAGAACAGAGGCCATCCTGGAGAGTAATATTTATTTGGCAATAGCAATGAGAATTCATACATCATAGTCAAGAGCATGCCTCTTGAAGGAAGTCCTCGAAAGAGAATCACTTGAGAGGCAAAAAGAGAGATTCGTACAAGTAACATGAACGGAGAGGCTACTGGTCTTTGACCAGAGCATCGTGTTGGAATGACTGTAAACTGCCCCCCCCCACACACACACACAAACGTTCAAAATAGACTTTGTTACCAGAACTGAGCATACATGTGCAGTGTGTAAAGCATGGGCCCGAGTGTGTAGTGAGAAAGCCTTGATGCCTAGAGAAAGTCCTTGAGAACGTCCTTCTCTCAAGTGGGCATGTCGCCACAGTCCTCCCTCTTCAAAGCTTCCCAGCTCGAATTTTGTCTGGCAAGATTTCATCTTGCTATCAGCTTTTATATTTTTTAGATCCTGGCATACTCTGGAGATTATTTCAGATTTGGCTTTCCTTCTGTTGATTTTTTTTTCTGGTTTTCTATTATTTTTACTGAATTAATATCAACTATATTCTCCCCACTTCAAGATACCTGATTTTAAGAGGAGCTAGAACTGAGTATATAATTTTTGTTCTATTTTTCTATCTTGGCTTTTAGTATACAATTCTGTACTCATATACATATTTCTAGTTATTCCTGTAACATAGTAACCTTTATCACCAGCAAATATAATTCTTCAAACTGTTTATTATAATGTTATTTTTTATGTGAATTCCTCTACAGCTCTTCTTATGAAATCAAAGCTGCTCTATACTTCTGTTCATTTCAATGCCATATTATTAATAATATTTAAATTAGAAATTAGTTCTTCCATAGTGCAATACCTTCTTCCAATGAAATCTGGCTATTTTCTCCCTCAGTACTCTCTGATACCCATACAACCTTATGTGTCCATTTCCCAAATTTATTACTTTTTTGTGGGTTTTGATTCATTTAGTTTAACCCAGGCTATCCAAGTGATCTCTAAAGTTAAAATAGTTAATAAAACCTTGTGGGATCCCTAGTAGTTACAAAACTCATGTTAATGGCTCCCCTTCCCTGAAATTGATGTTGGATATAGGTCAGCAGTGAGTGGCAGCATTCCTCGAGTCCCTCCCCCATCCATCCTTGGCTGTAGAAGTGCTTATTCTTGTACTAACTGAGTGCAGTCATCTGTGGTTGTTGAGAGTTCATGATTGTGAAATCTTTGCATTGCTCTGAAGGTGATATTTCTGTGCCTTTTTCTCTATCTTCTAAGTCTACATTCCCTGAGTCCTAGAGGTAATGTTCTGAAAGTCCTTTTACATCTGATCATGTAGCTATCACCTGTTGTAAACACTATATATAGCTTATGTCTCTGTATTCACTGTAGATCTCCAGAAAGGGAAATTTATCAGATAAGAACCAGAGTGATGATTCTCTACATGAAAAAAACATGTTCTATAGTATGTCACTTTCCTACACAATGAATTATTAACCTCTGAGTCAATGATCTCCTCTGTTATAGTTTCTTGATTGTGCTTCATACATGGTATGAATTTCTTCCTATGAAGTGATCATTATAGCATTGTTAGTTAACCAATAATAGTGGCCAAATATGACTTGGCAAGTAGATACTGATGATCTTAAGGCCTGTAGCAAGCTAAGAACACTGAAGCTAATTTTTTATGCCTAGTAGCCTGTATATTTGTATTTGTTGTTGTTGTTTTTTTTATGATTTTATTACACAGAACCCCAGCTATAACATGCAAATGGAGGTCAGAGGATCATGTTCAAGAGTCAGTTCTTCCCTTTAGTGTGAAATTCTAGATTTGAACAGAGATTTTCAGACTCATGAGGCAAGTAACTTTGACCTGTGAGTCTTCTCACTGGCTCCAGTTATTAATTTTTTTATATTCAAATTTCAGCAGCATTTTAAAAACAGAGTTTTTAAATTGCTTTATTTTTGGAATAATTCAACTGGTCTTTTTTCCATTACAGGTAGAGTTATGGTGCACCCGATTTCTGATGTTCTCTGTTTTTATTTAAATTTTATTGGTTTATAAAAATATTTTATTTTTATATATTTATTTTATTATATATTAAATATATTAAATTTATTATATATTAAATATTTTATTTGATATATTATTCATAAATAAATATTTTATTTATTTAAGTATTTTATTTATTTTATTATGGATAAATTAGGTAAAAATATCCTCGGTTAAAATAGTCATTAGTTAAGTATACTGACCTACTGTGGATCTTTATTCTCCCAAAGGCCATGGATAGAAATCTTGCTGCATATCTCATAATGCTATATAGCAAGTTGTTATGAATAAAAGACTGGCTCATAGAAAGTTAAAGAGCAGTGGACAAAGGGCCATAAAATATCTTTAAGGCAGAGAGTCAAATTAAACCACATTTTAGGTTTACTATCTCAGATAGTTTTACAGAAATAATACCCATTATAATGAGAAACATCAAAAATAAGCAGGGGGAACAAATTTTATCACCTCCTAAGTTAAAATGTAGGCTCGTTTTAAGTTTTGCTTAATAATTAAATATAATTATTATCATAATCAGGAAAATTGGGAACTGGCTCTGCATGTCTCTGTTATTTCTTCTGAGAAGAAAAATATTTTAGTTGCTAATTTAAATGGTCAGAAAAAGAAACAAAGCATTTTTATGTTCATTACCCATACTGTTTTTTTAAATGCAAAGAGAATATGAAGAGGTTACCATTTGAGTATGGTCTTTGATGTTAGTGACTATCCTTTGTAATACAGGTGAGGCCTATGATGGATGACTGTCCCTTGTTGCAACCTTTGAGGTGCATTGGGATTTTCAAGGGCTTGTTTGTGTTTGTGCAAGGATAACATGCTCATTCAAACAAACCAAATGCTGTCTAGTGGATAAATCACATTTACTACTGAAAATAGTTAAGAGCACCTAGAGTTTAAAGTAATATTCCTAGGACAAAGCACTTATACCAAGTTTAAATAGCTAAAACCAGAAGGGAGGTATGTAAAACTACCACAAGTAGATAATTTAAATTTTTCTTAGGCACAGGGATTTTTGTCAACTTTTTTTAATTAGATATTTTCTTCATTTACATTTCAAATGCTATCCCCAAAGTCCCCTATACCCTCCCCCTGCCCTGCTCCCCAACCCACCCACTCCTGCTTCCTGGCTCTGGAATTCCCCTGTACTGGGGCATATGATCTTCACAAGGCCAATGGCCTCTCTTCCCATAGATGGCTGATTAGGCCATCCTCTGATACATATTTGGTCAACTTCAAAAGTTATACACAACCCAAACTAAACTGATAAAGACCTACTCAAGTTAAACTAGGGTTTTACTGTCACTGTCTCTCCAAAGTTCTATTTCTTTAACAAATATCAGTCCATACCTGAAATATGTCTAATGTTTTTCTTTTCATAAAATAGTATAACTTTTGCAGCTGCTAACTCACAATCTTGCAGGAAGAAGCTGATATGATTACAGTATAAAATGCACAGCATCAAAACAGAACATATGCTGTTAGATTTCATTTACTTTCTGAGAGGAACAGGCAGAAGTTATTGATTCAACATTGGCATCCTCTCTTCTCTCCTCACCTCCTTTTCCTAAGAAAGAAAGAAAGAAAGAAAGAAAGAAAGAAAGAAAGAAAGAAAGAAAGAAAGAAAGAAAGAAAGAAAGGAAGAAAGAAAGACAACATTGGCATCCTCTCTTCTCTCCTCACCTCCTTTTCCTAAGAAAGAAAGAAAGAAAGAAAGAAAGAAAGAAAGAAAGAAAGAAAGAAAGAAAGAAAGAAAGAAAGAAAGGAGGGAGGGAGGGAGGGAGGGAGGAAAGAAGGAAGGAAGGGAGGGAGGGAGGGAGGGAGGGAGGGAGGAAGGAAGGGAGGAAGGAAGGAAGGAGAGATTAAATATTGAGAAATGTTGATTAAATGTTGATTCCTCACTTCTGACTTGCTAGACAACAAGAAGCTTTGTTGAGTGAGGAGGAGTGTTAGAAGCCCCATTCTCCCCTAGAACAGTTCATGAAAACAAGGTAATAAATGATGTTAACATTTCCTGAGAGTTTTGCTTTAGAAAATTACTGATTTGATTCCCAAGTTGATTCATACCTTTTCAGAGAGCCTTTAACTCAAAAAGAAATTAATAAGAGTAAAACAACAAATAAAGTCAATTATTATTGGGAATAACTCATATCTCCAAATTTTCCCTAATAATAATGTCCTTGTTTTATATAATATGAAATATATTCTTTCATTGATCAGGAGTCACAGTGGGCCTAGGAGGAAATAGCTTAAAGAAAAGAATAATAGCAGAGAATTTCTTTAAAATGTATATATCTTAAACTTCTACTAACTAGACAGTTCTATACACTAACATTTCATTTTAATTCATTGGAGGAAAGCTTTGGTATTAGATTGTCATTATTATAATAAAATATCTGACATCAAGAACTTAAGTGGTATCCATGTTATGTTGCAACAATTTCCAGAGAAGCAGGATTATCATAGAAGAAGGTATAATGGAGTAAAAGCTGCTCTCTTGAAGAGAATCAGGAATTGAGAACGTGACAAAGGGTCTAGAGATAAAAACAAGCTTCAAAATTAGAACCCCAGTACCTATTTCATCAAATCATCTCTATCTTCTACAAATATGGGTATCAAGTGGGTTACCCCAATGATGAAGTTAGCTCATGATACATCACACAGGAAACTTTCATATCCATGTTAATATGGTATTATAGCTAAGCCGACTTCTAATTCACATCGGTTGAGGAAAGCATAAAAGACACAATCTCCATCCTATGTGACTGGCAAGGTCTTTCCATGATATTAACTTTATCTCATCTAACCCATACAGTTTGGAATTTGTTCGGGTTCTATATTTTATATTAGCTTAGAGAAAGCCAATGGAAAACTCATCTATGAAGAATTCCTAAAATCAGAAGGGAAGATCTGATATTCTGTTCAGACCGAGTTCTTACACCCAGCTGGAAGAATAGAAGTCAAAAGACAGCAGCTGGCTCAGAAACTCAAGTTGAAGGTAAATTGATAATATTGTTTTTCTCCTGCACATCTCTTTCTGTCCTTCTTATTGCCCACGCCTAAATCCACATCACAAGTTTGCTTAGTAATATTCAAATTTCTTCTTCAGAAGTACAATTGAGTACAAATGTGAGGACAAAGATACTCTGCTTAGACACAAACAGAGTGGAAGTTTAAATGTTTCTATTGGCCAAAGAGGACACAGAGCTCAAGGCTAGTATATTAGGCAGGACAAAAATTTTTATGATTTAATGATAAAGGGTGCACACTGAGAAAAATCTATAGTCATAAAGCTTTATGCAGCAAGAATAGTATCAGAAAAATCTATAAATACCAAAGAACACTTGAAGTGTATAAAAATTCACTTTATAGTGGCTGATAACATAAAACCTCTTTCAGAGTTGGACAAATAGATTAATACAACAAGTTAGTTGAAAAATATACTCCATGTGTTTGTTTTAGTAGATAGACATAACTATTTAGGTTTTAGACAGAGGAGTTGCTTTTGTTACTATTTTTAAAAATTGACCAAACTGTGTTTTCCAAGAAAAAAAAAATCACAAAGAGATTTGTAGAAGTCTGTATATTTCTTGACATAGTAAATATAGATTGATGATCCAGTTTAGATTCTTTAAGCAATACTTTATTTGTATAGCAAATGTCATAACCAGTTGCCAGCTTAGAGTCTGGCCTGGGACAGAGAAGGGAACTTGAGGTTACTTCTGCTAGTACAGTTACAGAAACTTTAGCCATATCTTCTATATGGGAGGCTTAGATAGATGTTGGATGACCTCACTGGGTACAGAATATAGGTATATTGTATGTGATTTCTGGAAAGATCCAATGGGAAAACCTTGATGCTGTGTAACTGAAATCCTTTGGGTAACTGAAACCCAGCTTCAGCAACACTGAGAACAATTGTCATTTATGACACAGTAGGAGACATAATTCTTGTCCACAGGACATCTAACCATCCTATATCTAAACCCACCTTTTTTTTCAGATAGGTTGAGCCATAAATTAGGGCATGTTTTCTTGCTACTATACTTGAGTAGTGAAAGTCATTATGGTATATGCCTCTCAGAGCAAAGGAACTAAGGTTTACATTAGTTATTTATTTCTCTGATGCAACTTTCTATAATGTTTGTATGCCTGTTTCTGGAACACTAAAAATGTGGGCTTCGTATAGCATACTAATATAAATACAAGCATCTCAAACTCAAGAAGTGGGTCATAAAAGTGTTATATTCATCATGTTATTATACTAAAAACCGATGAGGGCATGTGAAATGTAAATGAATAAAATATCCAATAAAATACATAATCAAAAACAAAATATTTAGGTGTTAATGTTTTAGTGCTTTGATAATCAATTAAAAGAAATCTAGCAATTAAATCTAGTTAACACACTGCAAGTTTTTTACCTCTGCATTATAGAATGTAAGTGATGTTGTGTCCCTGCAGTAACAGAGTGCATGGTGAACTTCCCACAGTGAGTAACTAGAGCCACTGAATGAATGATCATCCTTTTGACCAGCAAGAACAAGGAACCTGAGCAGACAAGACAGCAAAAATGACGTCATGCTTGCCTTACTCATAAGGAGTTTAGATAAGAAAATAAAAGAAGCAGCATGAAAATAATTGCAGTGTTTTGCTTAGATAAAAGCTGGATAGAGCAAGACAGACTTAAATTCTGTGTGCTAGGGGCATTGGTGCGAAAACCGAATTCATAAAGATTTGGAAAAGAAAACTCTGTGGTTTAAAGACTCATAATATCTTAGGACTAAACATATATGAGAGGACTTTCTAAACCCTTAAAGTAAATTTTCTTTTATCAAGCTTAGGGAGGCACAAGTGAAAACATGAAATTTTAGAAACATAATAAGAATTTAAGAAGGTGATTTTAAACCTCTGTTTCTAAAAAATCTGTTTTGTAACCAAACATTTAGTCCATATTATTCATTACCTCTCTGAACAAGTTGATACTGGTTTCTGTGACCTCTCAATACTATAATTCCTTAAAATGCTTATTCCTATCTAATAAGGGAATCATTGAGCAGTGAATGATTTTGGCCATATTTCACCCTAAAATTTAGTGGCACACCTAATTCACATTGTTCACTTGATCAGGGTAGCATCTTGAGAAAATGTCTAAAGAGAAGATAAAGAAAAGGAGAGTAAGTAAACATGAATTATAAACAGCATTTATAGTGAAATTCATCCCATAATGGTATTTGAATGTTTGTCAGTCGATTGTGTGTTATGCCTCTTACATAAATTACAAATCCAGGAATAGATAGACAGTAAAAGCTGCCTGCAAGGGATTTCATTCAAACAGGAAAGAATACTGTAAAACTCAGTCAATGTGACTATCATAAAAGGAACAATAGAATTAAAAGGTCCTTATAGATCTACAATATCAATAGGTAGAATTATTACTTTCAATAACACTTCCCAAATAACCCATGAAAAATGAAACATTCTTTTGTTCTTTAAAGTGCATGACAAATGCTGATTAATTTCCCCCTAGGAGCATGCCAGTTTGAAAGAGGGATTATAGATGCATGTGCCACCAGGTGCTCTCCTTCCTGTGGGGAGGGGAGTGAATGAGCCCATTTGAATCATTCCATTGTAGTGCTAGCACAGACACACTTAGAACAAGAACAAAACTGAATGAAAATTGGAATAACATTGGCCTTCTGCAGGGTTAGAGAGGCTGTCCCTTCAGCAGGTTGGCAATTTGTCAAATCGGCCTCTTCATGAACTATCAACCTCATTACCTTGGTTCACTGCACAGTTGGCCCTTGGGATTTTAATACTAATAGCATGTAGAAGGGATTGACTCCTGTGGTCTCAACTACTTCCTTATTGATTCACTTAAAATATGCTACCTAAATACTAACATAAAAGAGATGATCTATTACACAGAGAGAAACTCCAAATACATCTACAATCTATTGAATGGAAGGGAAAAACCAAGAAAGAAATCTTGCCTGTAGAAACAGCAGAGAGACAGTCTTCACGGAAGGAACAAAGGTGAATGGTTTTGTGTGGCAGCTACCTTTTTATTTATTTTACTGTGTGTGGCCGTACATCAGCCAGTAATCACTGTAACTGTTCATTAAGTAGGGCTACTAAATGAAATAGCACTCAGGGATATTTTAAAGTCACAGACAAAGACAAAGAGCTAGGGTATTTGAAAGGCATATTCTTAACCCCCATAACCGATAGTAAATACAACAACAACAACAACAACAACAAACAGTTGAAAGATTTTCCACAGTGTTAGTGAGAATAGATGGCCCCTCTTCATTCTAAAGTGTCCAGATAATAGAAACACAGTGTCCAGATAATAGATAAAATTGATATTTTATCAGACACAGGTTTTTCAGTATACAGAGATCCCTCAATTTAAACTTGGAAAAAAAAAAAAGAAAAAGAAAAAAAAGAAAATGTCTTTCTATGGGAGTCAGCCAACTTATGAGAAATTGCTTGGTCATTGAAGTACCCTTTCCCTATACAGCCCAATGAGTTGAACTGTCCTGACTGCTTCCCACATCAAACAAACAAATACTGTGAATATATCCATACATTCTTATTATAACTGATAGACTATAATTATAAGATTAGGATGTGATCACAGTGATTGTTACTTTATTCATTGAAGATACAAAAAAGGCAATCAGTTGTTGAAAATGTTAACATACTTTGATTTCTGCTAATCATATTATATGAATTAATTTTTCTGTTTTAAATAATAGTAACCAGCTTCTTCAGATACTCAAACCTCAGCTAATCAAATTTAAATAAGGTGTAAAGCCCATTTGTCAGCCATATTAGTACAATTTGGATGGATAGTACCTGTGACCCAGGGGTATTCTGTGGCATGGGTTTCCAATATCTTCAACAAAAAGTAAAACTGGATCGTGATGCTGTTAAGTCCAACTGCTGGCTTTCAATAAAGCCTCAATATAGCTGAGGGAAAAATGAAGTGGATTAAAATCTGCATAAAATTTAAATTTTCATAAAGTTACACTTTTTTTTCCTGGCATCAGTCACTCACTATATTTTTGACACTAACATCTAAAAATATTTTGCATTTAGCACATATTTAAATTACTCTTGGTGAACATTTGTAAAAAAAATCACAAAAATGTGGCTCTCAGATTTGATCATGCAAATGTCCCTGCTCATTTGAAAATGTAGATTGAGGTAGCTAAAATGTTTGGTAGAAGTCAGGCACCTTCTGTTGTATCTGCAATTATAAATAGTTTTGTTAGCAGTCATTGTACATTTGAGCCTCCTGATGAGGAAGGGTGGACTTTCTGCAGCGCTGGACTTTCAATAATTTAAATTATGTGCATAATGCCCGACAATGGTTACAGACTGGGCTTCCTTTTTTTTCAGAAAGTAATTAAAATGTGCCTCAGCATATACCACAATTCTGATCCTGAGGTCAGTTCTATGGAAGAACAAACCGAAGAGATGACAGGTGAATACGGGAGGCCACCCTCCCAGAATACCAAGCTAAGTTTTGCTGATCGTCTCAAAGACTGCAACTTTTCTCTGACTTGAGCTGTCGTTGGGATGAAGTTCATGTGCACACATGCATACATGTGCATTTTAAGATAAGCCAAATCCATATTTCAGTCACAAAAGAAATGAAAGGTTTGAAACTGTATTTGAGAAGCAGCTCAGCCTAGCTGGAGGCTACCTGACATCTTAGGCGGGTTCGGATAAAAATATTTCCAGTACAGTTTGACAGAATTATGAAGATGGAAATTTCATCAGAACCTTTCAAACAAAGCTTTGTTCTTCCTGACTGTTCCTTTGGACGCTGCCATAGACTAAGGGGTGGGAATATTATGTTGATCCAAAGAAGTTAATTTTAATATTATATTTTTTGCTCTTGATTATTGTTGCTTGCAATTTTTTGATGTCCCCATTCCTAGAATTTTTTTTTTAGATTATAATATTTTAACTTTCTTTTTAAACCACATTATTGAGGATATTAAGACCTGACGTATGTGGGCTCCTGTTCTTAAGTTGCATCTTCTCTGTTATTCCTAATTACTTCAAGTTTAAAAAAAAAAGTATTTTTGGGTTTACCACCCAAGTTTCTCCTAATCTTTGCCAAACTTTGACTCTACTTTATAAGCACTGTACTTTCATTAGATTAATCGAACTGTTGGGTCTCCTAAATTCTAATATTGTCACACTGTGATCTCATTAGAGGGTCTCATTTGGAATATTCTTCTCCCTCGAAATGACATTTCATCATTAAAAATGGCACAAAACTGTCACTCTCTGTTCTCTAGAAGTTGATACTAGGTTCTGCATTCTCATAGGGAGCTGGCGCATGATATTTAAAAAGATTCTAAGTTAGAAAGCCGATGCTTTAAAACTACCTACGCTAGGGATTAGAGAATCCCTACATAAACTCAAGGAAGACCTTTCAAGTTTTGAGGGGCTTCAGATTCATTATCCATGCAATTTCAAACCCTACTTCAAAGGACAATTGCAAAAATTGTTTAATAACCTATGTAAAAGCATGAGACAGTTTATTGCCTTGCTCAGCTATAACGAAACTACTTGAAAACAAAAATTTTTCGGTATTAATGAGTTTACTTTTCCCTCACAGCATCTAGTGCAAATAATATGCATGGTTTAGCTACTGATAATATAATCTTAGTGTTGCTTCAGAGTGCATACTTCAAAACCTCATTTAATTCTGTGACTCTGAAGCAATATGAAGATTCATTAGTACAACATAATTTACCTTCAAATGTCAGCAGGTTCCTTGTTGTCTGTACAGTGCAAACCAGAGCCTGACAAAGAATATAAAAACTATATGAATAAAAGAAGCAAACACAGCAGAAAGACCAAGTGTCAGTCACCGTTTAGTAAGGAAAAGGAATTGTACATGCCTTTTAATCGAATACACAGTAAGGCAGAAAACATTTATAAAGTTGTTAAATATGGACAAATATGTGGTTCTGCCTGCAGAAACACTGTGGATCCGAACTGGAGAACGAGAACTCCTGAAAAAGAACAGGGCTGCGAAAGGAAACATGGAGCCTTGGCAAAATGTCTGATCAAGGCCCAAATTTTTATTGTCAGGACTGGCTTAAGTACAANGAAGAGTTCCCAGCATGCCCCTGAGTCCTCTGTAGTTGCCACGGCGGTTCTCGCGATGATGAAGAATTATTAAAAGTTCTGTACTAAGTAGAAATACCCCTCATTCCGCAGTTCTCTTGAATGGAAACAATTGCCAATTTAAGAAGTGTTCTAGAAGAGAAAATGGGGAAAATGCTACATATCTTATATATCAAAAGTTCCTTTAATCTAAGGATTTTCTGGTATGTTCAATTTCCTATATTTACTACACATATATTTATTTTCCTTTTAAATATTATGAACGGGTATTTTCATTACTAGAAAATAATGATGGTTTTCAAGTTCATACTGAAGTTCATACTGATAGATTTTTCAGAATGAAAATCATGGTTGAATTTGTAACTGACGTTTTCTTGATACTCAGGTGCTCGATAATGGAAGCATAAGATGCGCTACTTGATGAGGAGAGTTGCTAGTATTTAAAATAATAATTTAGAGTTTATCCAATATATACAGTACACTCATTTTTATTGAAAAAAACCACCTGATACCTTCACCTTTTACCTTCATAATATTGAATAGTAATGGACTTTTCTAACACACAAATGAACTCTTTTAATGGTCAAGCATCAGTTATGTCCTATCTTACCTTCAATTCTCTTTCTATGATCCTGAGTCTTTTCTCCTGGCTTCCTTTCTCAGCTGGATTCCTCTTAGGCTTTCGAAATAGGGGAATGGACTATGGATTGAGGACAACTGAAGGAGAACAGTTGCTTTCTCTATATTCATGCTCCTGTCCCTTGCTTTTCCTCAACAAAAAACAATTAGACGTTGGATCAGTTTCTTGTGCATCCTCAACTATGACAACAGAGAGACAGAAGTAGTTAGAAACACTTATCTAGGCAACTCAAGTACCGTGTGTGTGTGTGTGTGTGTGTGTGTGTGTGTGTGTGTGTGTGTAATGCCATCTATTAATTAATGGCTGAGCAAAATAAGAGAAAGCTACTGAATTCCTAAGGTGTTTTAGATTATTAGTACAATGAAAGAACACAGTTCTGCTGAGTTGGTAACCATATGTTGTTCTAAAATTAACTTGAACTATGAATGCTATTTCCCTCTCTGCTTCCAGAAAACAAATGAAGTCTTTGATATCCAAATAAATTAATATATCTTCAAATAGTTGTAGCTTAACTATCAACATGGAATATATGATTAGAAACCATCTCTTACTACATTTTGAAATGTAAATTCCTTTAAACCATCCAAATAAATAATAATTATGAAAAACTGTTAACAAGACTGTAGGTAACAGACTCTCTTCCAGGTTTTCAACTACAAGCTAATTCAGGATTTTTAGTATTTTAACAATTGGTAGAGATGTCATCCATCTTCATTTCATTCATATTGTTTCATTCTTCACTGAACTCCAACTCTTATAATCCCAGCTCTTTAATACTTATGCAATAAATATTAATGATAAATTAATAAAACTAATTCAACAAATTTCATATTTCATTTATTTATATGTAAAGTTGGAACCTTAATAAATACTTGTATCCCATAAAAGTAGCCTTTATCAAAATAAGGCTGATGGTTTTTCTGTATATCATGGTAAATAATAAGGAGTTTATGTAACTATAAACACCACATAACTTCTCCAAATGTGGTTACATGGATCTGGTGGATAAACTTATATTTCTATTAAAGTATGAAAACTTTTTTTTTCATCATTCAAATAATGAGAGCAAAACTGAGAGTGACTAACAGTTATAAGGAAGAGAAAGGCTTTCTCTGTTATGGTTTAGGTCTTATCTGCTCTTATTGTACCATGAAGGTAGAGAAATGATGCTATACACTTACCTTGGAGACAAATATGATGCATGCAGCCTGTCCACTTCCCTTGGAATGTAAAGCATTTCCTGGTGTGCATAGGAAAAGGGGGATGATGAGATGAACAATGCTCCAATCTTTTCTTTCCTTTCTCTGCCTTCAAATATAGCAGACCTCAGTTATATGAATATTAACACTAATGTTTAAGGAAATGCAAAATGTTTTGTCTTTAAAGCAGTTCATAAATATGGTTGCCTTGATGAATTAAAAATGAATTATCTATATACAATTAAGATATAAGTGCAATTTCAATCACTTAAAAAATTTCATTTTCTCACTGTACTTTACAGTGCTGAAAGCCAATTGTGCTAAAAATATAACAAATATGTTCGATAGTGATATATTATTAGGCTTTCCCTTGGCGCATCAAAAATCTGAAGCGGTATGTAATTTCTGAAGGTCTCTAGTTTTTTAAAATCTTTTTTTTTTTCAAGTTTATGGTTGTTCCCAAATGAATAGTCTGTTGTTTAGCTACACAAAGGGGACTCCTCCATTTGAACCCTGAGGTGATCAGAGCCTCAAGTGGAAGAGTTGATTACCTGAAGCTTGGCATGAATAATGATGAATGCTATTAGTCATTACAAAAAATTTCAGCAGCCTTCAAAACTCAATCCACAATATTTGATGCAGTGACCTCACGTGACAGTGAGCCCCACAGGCTAACTGCATGCAGTGCAATGGAAGATTTTTCATTTATTCTTTATTAATACACCATTAATTTCACATGCATCAGAGGACAATATACATAAATCAAATAATGTGTAGAGGATTGAGTGATTTCCTGGATATATAGTCTTGACTGAATATTAAAAAATATTATTCACTGGAGATATTTTAACAAGAAGATTATTTAATTTCCTATGAATTATACCAGGTTTCTCTAGAATAGATCTCTTATCAACTCTATGTTTGTGATACAACTGGACTTATGAAGGCTTACAGACTGCTGTAGTTTGGGCATTTACTAGAGTCAGGATTTATCGGACATATTTGTAATTATGTCATGAGAGTATAGAACATGTAAGATAATATTCTGTCTAGTTTTTTCACTGAGAGCTAGGCTGTTCCATTGATTTTGAACTTAGTCATTTGTCTACTTTAGCCAGTGGAATGATTAGCAGAATTGAAAAAGGGATCTATTTCAAATGTGCATTTTGCAATGGGGTTGAATTATTGGGTCAGTGATCTTTTCTCGATAGACGAATATCGTCTCTCTAGTAGCCAACACTTAAGACCACAGAAGTAGGGTGGAAGTGTGCTTCTGGAAATAAACTAGAAGGTGCTAAGTCCTCAAGTCACACGGAACCAAAGAAGAGCAGGCGGCACAACTACCTGTGTCTATCAAGCGGCCCTCCCTATACAGACCCAATACCAGCAATGTGGAAGCCACTGAGTTGCTGAGTGGCATGCCATGTGATAAAGCAAGAAACTGACAGATAAGTCACAGAGCATGGACCATTTTAGATTTATCAGTGTCTAAAGTTGTTCAGAGTTTACTTGCCTGACCCGAGTTGGAAAGAACGTAATTGGGAACAGGATTTCAAGCTTTAGCTGCTTAGCTAAGTATAGGTTTCATTCATATTTTCTTGAAACAGCACGTTTGGAAGAGAAACCTGATACAGAATTTGTACTTTAAAAGATGGTGCCTATTAAGAAAGGAGCTTTATGATAACCAGATAAGGAAAAATCATGTACATTTATATTTTCTGGGACATATTTAGTAGTCTAGATGTTTTCTTAATTGATTCCACCTTTGAAATTTTTACTTATCTGATTAGAATGACATGATATTCCAAGTAGCCTTCAGTTTTCACAAATCAAAAACTGCAACTCCTTGTACTGGTCAATTCTACTATATTGTGATACAATTTTTATTTTTGAAGAAAACACACACATACTTAAAAATTTCCCCAAAATGTTTGTTTTTCTACATTACCTAAGCAGAAATTATCATGAAGAGTCAAAGACATTGGCAATCATTATAAGAGGGAACAGATTTAACAACTCTAATTGTAACTGAACTTAAGATTCCAAGAGTTTATAAAGTTTCCTGATACTGTACCTCAGTCAGCTTTTATGAATTTTTGACAGGGTACTAAAAGAGGTGAGTGTAACAAAATCATCGGGTTTGTTTTTGTTTTTGGACATAACTTAAAAATTTGAGGTTATGACATTTGCATATAGCAGATCTCTTTTTTCAAGACTTTGGGACCTTTTATTTTTTACTCTCCAAGCAATTGTTAATAATATAAATATGTATCTCTTAGTAGAACATAATTTTTACTCTGTGTGCACTGGATCATTCAATTCTCACTATTTAAGATCATAATTAATGTTTTTAATAGCTGAGTAGTACTTAGTTATTAAAAAACAACGACTTAATGAAATTTGCAGCATTCTGAGTAAGGTAACCCAGTCACAAAAGAACACACATGGCATGTATGTACTGATAAGCAGTTATTAGGAAAAATCTATTTTTTAAGTTAAAATATTTAATAAAAGAAATCTTCATAGGTTCATTGTTTATTAAAATGATTGACATAAAACATTCAGCCTAATGCTTATGAAAGACTTCAGAATAGGCTGTCCTAAAACAAAATGAACTAAAGATTAATGAGCAAAAGCATATGAAGGAAAGCTCTCATACACCCCAGAGTAAAATATCCACCATGCAGACACTCCCTGTCCTAAGGAAACATTGTACAATGGATGACTGGGAGTGGCTGTAATAGTCAGCCCTGTCAAACTTTCTGTATAGCTCTTAAAGTCTTAACGCAGGCAAGCGGTAGATGGTGGAGTTGAGGACCTGTCATCAAGACTATCGATAATTTCACGACTAAGACCCATGGTCTGGGACTTTCTTGTCATTTTTAATAATCTACAGAGTGGATATAAAGACTCCTTTACTCTGTTACATGCCTTAAAATGGCCTGAATAGATTTTCCTTAAAGATGTAAATTATTTATATTTTTATAGCTTTATTACTGTTCTTTTCTTACCTCAAATTTTACAGAATCTTGGGATATGAAAGAAAAGAAAGAAGGAAATCAGTATACACACACACAAACTCATATATATATATTTTTTTTTTCAAGAATAAATTTGTTCTAGGAAATATTTTAACCCTATCTCTAACTCTTAAAAACTACCATGGTTTATATTTTAGTATATACCAGCCTAGACCATGTAAGTTTGCAATGTTTTCTGTTAAATAAATAAAATATTTCCCCCCCACACTCACACACAAATAAATAATACTACATGATCATCTGTGCATTAAAGGTAGTAAGACCAACTTGTGTACAGACAGTGAGCCATAGGAAGGCAAACACTTGAGACCTATCCCTGTGAGGAGTGGGAGGGGCCTCCTTTTGAACACTCCTGCTGGCCTCAGATTTACTATTATTCCCTACAGATTTATAAGGCAATGTATTATATAGCAGATTGCTTCTCACAATCTTTGACACAACCAAAATAATAATCTGTTTCATGTTTATAGAGGTCCTAGTGGTATACTAAATATTGGGCAAATTTATTTTATTGAGGCTTTTCATAGTTTAATAAGAACAACATTCTACCCTCTATTATTGGCTTGCAAATATAACTAATTTTCAGACCTTAACCATTTACAATGTGAAATATATACAAAATAACAATTTCCTTGAGACCCGTTTCTCATCAAATAGCTTAAGGAAATCCTATTTTTGTTTGTTTGTTTATTTTGTGTTGTTTTGGGTTTTCTTTCTTCTTTTTGTTGTTTTGACTTGTTTTTCTCAGCTAGAATATTAAGTAGTATTTTAATATAAAACCATGGGAGATGTACTAGGTAACTAGATGAATGGATCTTTGCAAATTTGTGTCTGGCATTTTCAGTTTAACACTTTTTGATAGAAACAGAAATTCCCTTTGATTTTCAAAGAAACACTCAGTGGGATGTTCCATATCTTGCTTTTAAACACATTGCCACTGGTGGAGTGAATCGCGAATTGGGCCAGCTCACTAGCCCAATTTTATTTATCTTTAAATTGAGTTCAAAGTGATTTGAGATAGAGTGACTCCTACTTGGACTATTCAGCTTTAGGGAAAAGGAGTTCTGTCTTTGCTGAGTTTCTTTCATTCCTTTCCAATTCCCTATAAACTTATAGTCCTTTAAAATGACCCTCTCTGCATGCTTAGTATAATACATTCCTCTAATGTTCTGTTCAATGACATTATCACAGAGGAATTTTTGACATGACATTCTCTGCTTGCACCAAATCCCTTTGGGTAGCTCCTAGTTGTGTCACAACAACATATTAGATGGATGTTACATGTTCCCAAGTGGAAGTGCCAGATTCCTTTATTGCACATCCCACATTAAGAAATGTGGAGACACAGTGACTAAATATTTTAAAGTTGAGCTAATGTTGCACAAAGTTTAACATTTGCCACAAATAAAAATTTTATTGTGATGACCATAACTCATCCATTCTTAATGATAAAAGTTTAGAAGACATGACACCTCTCTGATTTCTTAGTTCTCTATATTTTAATTCTCCAAAATAAGTGTTTCTCATACATTTACTATTTCTTCAACTGATATTCAGTGGAAATTCCAAGTTCTAAATACTTTATACAAGAACTGATGTCTAAGCAACACAAATGTTCCTCATCTTACCTAAGAAGGACAACATGTAATATTCTGGTCAGAAGCAGCCTGCTTTTATTCTCTTAACATCTGCTCTTTTAAATGTATATTTGTGGTAAGTTATGTAACAGTTATTTGTATGTTTATAATTGGTAGAAAGCATGCCTGAATTTTATGTCTTTCATCTGTGTCAAAGAGGGTCAGAGAATTCTTTGAAATGCGTCTTCAGGAAATCAATTTTGAAAAAGAATTATTTCAATGAGCTACTTTAAACTAAAAATTTCTCCACAGTTTTATCAAAGAGGGAAGAACAGAAGATTCATAGATGAACATAAATATGCATTTTTTACTGCTGCAGAGACTAATGATGCTTTTAAAGATCTGTACAGCAAATGGTGAAAATCTGACATAGACAAAGCCCTTGCTTCCTAGCTTTGTCTCTCATTGCAAAATCTTTCCCTCAACAGGGTGGCTACTTTGCTATAGCTAATCTGTTTGAAGATATTTGTTCCAGAACGCTGTTCCTAATAAGCAGGCTTTGGGAGGGCCACTTATAAGTCAAAAGTTACTTTGGACTCTTTCAAGATGAGCATCAGTTGGTGCATAGCAGAAGCTAAGCTGAGAAGGCATCAGGGCTGGAGGTACATGTTAAGTCATCCCTGCATCTCCAGATTGAGGCAACTTGATGGCGGACAAGTATCTTTTTGATGTGTTCTTCATTTATTTTGCTCACATTGTATTGTTTGTTTTACATTCATGTTCATCAGGCAAATTGACTCTTGCCTAGTGACTTCTAGGAGAGGAAAAATAGGGCAGCTTGTGATGAGAAATTAAGCTAAATAAACAAGTATATGCACACTTTTATGTATATATGTATGAATGTACATAGTAGGAATAGAAGGAAATTCAGTAGCATGCTTATTATATGAAAGTCATTCTGGTTAAACATTTCACGATGCAAATGCTATCTTCTTGTTTTACTTTCATAGTTTTGAAATAGCCTATTAATGGTAATATGTTCTTCTAATTGGACTGGCTTGTCTGGCTTTAGTGGAAGAGGGAGTGCATAGCCTCACAGAAACTTGAAGTGCCAGGGTGGTTGTAGACCCAAGGAGGCCCCACCTACTCAGAGGAGAAGGGGAGTGGTAGGAAATGATTGTACAACGGGTGACTTGGAGGGTGGCAGTGAGCAGGATGTAAAACAAATAAGTAAATTATAAACTTAAATTAAAAGAATATCCTATGAGATAAAAATATATCTGTGCATAATCTTTATGTGTTCCAATCATTTTAGGAATGTACTTCATGTTGTGATAGTGTATAAGGAAGTAAAATATTTTATTCTTTATCTTTGGGGGGTATGTATTTTGACTACAGAACATAAAGAGTTGGGAGAATCTTATCACTTGAAAGAAGAGAAAGGAATCGATTTCCTCTGAAAGGTAATAAAGACTGTAATGTTTTCTGTTTAATTTCCTCTCACATTTTCTCTCCACAATGATGCTTAAATTACAAAGGAGAGTGTCTGAATGTGGCTTTAAAAGGACTTGATCTACTCTTTATCCCAAATGAATAGTAATTTGGTTTCAGGATTTGACTGTTTCTGATTTTTGAATCCATCAACAAACTCTTCCCTGCTCTTTTCTTCCTTCTTTTCCTTTTTCCTTCCTTCCTTCCTTCCTTCCTTCCTTCCTTCCTTCCTTCCTTCCTTCCTTCCTTTTTTCTTTCTTCCTTTCCTTTTTGTTTTCTTTTTCTTTCTTTTTTTAATTTGCAAATATGGAATTATTTACAGTCCTTAAGCCTTAAATCAAATGACTCTATTTTTTCCATTTATCTTTTATTTTCATGTATAAATTATCATTTGATTTGTATTTATATGTTTTATTTTTAAAATATTTTTTACAGAGGAGAGATGTTTAATAATAGAATCAGCAAATCTTCCAGAATCAAGTGGCTTCTTCTTTCCATTATGTATATTCATATTGTTTCCTTGGAACACAGGAAGATTTTGTATCCTTTGGTTATCTTTCCCTCCCTGAGTATGGCTTTACTTCTTTTATGATGATGTTTTATGCATTGACTTTCAGAGAGTGGGCAACAGTCAACATTGATGCTTTTTCTGATCGATCAAACCAGCTTCCTTTGTTGCTCAGTGGCGACAGGATCAGTGACTTTGCTCAAATAACTGTCAGACAAAATATTACTGACATTTTAAAAATGTATATTCAATTCTGTTTTATACTAATTTGGAGCTTGGAAGGAAGCTATAAATGTATGCATTTTGTAATGCTTCCTGACCCAAAGTATTAAGTATAGATGCAAGTTTTTATTTACTTCAGGAAGCTACTTGACAATTTTCATGCATTCCATGCATAAATTCACTATTTTGTAAAGCAAAGGAAAGTTTCTTGGTAAAAACTTGTCTGTGTTAGACTCCTACCTGGGGGTTTCCCACCCTTCAATCTTCTGTTCTGAAACTTTAAACATTCCAGGATTCATGTTGTCTGTGTCATTGGAATTCCTGCTTAGATACACCACATTCAGAAGTGGTCTATGTATAACTACATTTGTATCATGAGTATACAAGTCTTAATTTTCCAGGATAATTTTGTACAGTAGAACTGCCAAATACATTGATTCAACAAAAGTATCTTGTGTGTAAAGGGTGGTGGGGAGCATATAAATGAGTGGATAAAACTAATGAAAGGTGTAGATTTAACAATTGCTGTGCATTCAGTTTTCTAGAGTATCAGGCCATTTAACCACAGGCATGCCCTAAATAACACAGTCTAACTTTGTGTGTTCTTAGTAAACATTTCCTTGCTCTACAGTTCTTAGGAAAGGATTACACCATTGTTTTAATACATTTTCTTCAGCATTGGCTCTTTTTCTACTATCTATCTGCATTTTTTCTGTAGATACCAATGGATTCATAAAACTATGTTAATCTATAAAAATCTTCATATAGGTAATAATGATCTTTTTGAGTGGGCAGATGGAATAAATAAAATGAATTCATGATTTTGCAAAGCAGAGATGACTTTAACTGTGGAAATGGCTGATATATCTGTGGAACTTTCACTCTAACGCAAGATATACATGCTCATGCCTTTGTGCCATGCTGATTTTATTTTAAGAATGCTACTTCCTGCCTTATTTATCTTATTTTTCCCTGAGTATTTTAACTGTCACAGAGAGATGCTCAATCTTAACTCACAATGTGACTTATATTTATTTCTCTGTGACCAATTGGTAATAACCTGTTTTTATTTGCTACTTTTATTCTTGTTTGTTTATAGTGAGTATAAACATGAATTACTTGGAGAAATCTAAAAGACAAACAAAACAAAACAAAACAAAACAAAACACTGGAATATACTCCATGCCAGCCAAATTCTAATCTCAAGGCAAATGGGAAAGTCTGCTTTGAAATATTAGACCAGTTACTCTGTTGACCCAGCAATTTACTCTGATAAGTCAATAAGGTATGTATTTTCTGAATGGTTAAGAGTAGAGTCATAGTATCTTAGTGATTCATATATTACTTGCTGTATCCCTGTCCTGAACTGAGCCATTCTCACTTCTAAGGCTTGAAAGTAATAATATTATCACAAGGTATTTGTACTTAATCTATACTGAATCCCTTAAAATACTCTGAAAGAACACATCTGCAATCATGTTGGAAATGCTATAAAAGTTAAAAACAAGAACTAATTTTCTCAAGGATTTTCCACATGCCAAGTGTCAGATATTACTCCAGTTATCTCTTTAATTTCTCTCCTAACAACTATAAATTGTATGCATAATTATTACCACAATTTTATAAGAATTAAAGTGAAACACAGAGAGAACTACCAATGCTCTAAGGTACCAAAGCTAATAAATGGCCAGCAGAAGTTGGTCATTTAAATACTGGGGATGTAGCTCAGCTGAAAAAGTGTTTGCCAGCATGACCATGGCATGCATTCGACACCAAACATCACACAAACAACAAAAAAAGCAAGAACAGATATTCGAAGAGTACAATTCCAAGTTGTACCTTTTGGAAAAAGAATTTTTTTCTTTATATTTTCACACAAGGTGTGATGTAATTTAGTAATGCTTGGATATACATCATTGTACTTTGTGCAAATATTAAGGAAAGGACTGTTGGTCACATTAACATATGTAGGAAGCAAAATTTCAGTTGAAGCACATTCAGAAACTAAATCAAGAAGTGAAAAGATCCATTAGGTCTGATATCATGAACATAATAGAATGTTGAACATAGAGTCAAATGAAGATTTTTTTCTTCCCAAATGTGTGTGTTTGCATAAGCATTCACCTTTATCTTTCAAAAACCATAAAATCAGAAGATTGCTAGAGCAAAGTCTCATAGTAGAACATGAATTATTATTGTTAAATGTGCAGCCTATACATGGTTATACTATGGAAGATGCAAGAAGCAAAAGCAAATACGAAACGAAGACTTTTGTTGATTCTCATAAAAATACAGTGTAATGTAAAATATAAGTCATTGTAAAAAATTATGATTATGTTCCTACTACATATAGAGTAATGTGTAAGTAATGATAAGTTAGATGTCAAGCCTCATCATGAGTAGCAACATTAGAAATAGGATTTTGGAATAAGAGAGAGGAAAATGTATTTCAATATGGAAGAATCTTTCCACAACAGGCAGGAAGTTATACATAAGTAGTTGACAAAAGATAGCAGATAAAACAGTTTGGGGTTCTGGTGGTGACTAGCAGGGTAAGGGGTTTGACTATTACTTTATTAGAATTCAGTTTACGCTCTAATTGAAGAAATGTTCACTTAAGGTAATTAGGAAGGGCTCTTGACATTTGAGTTTTAATGCTGAGTCTGCCAGTAAACATACTCTGAGAGAAAAGCACGGAGGGCGTTCACTACTGAATGGTTTAGACTCTGATGACTCAAGCATCTAGACCTAGGGAGACACCTGGTAACAGGGTCTAACCCAGCGGACCTTCACTATCTCAAGCAAGGGCTCAGATGAGTTGCCTCATCACAGTTTCTCATACAGGAAAGCCTGGACCTTTCAGTGTAGGTCTTCTCCTTCTCCTTCTCCTTCTCCTTCTCCTTCTCCTTCTCCTTCTCCTTCTCCTTCTCCTTCTCCTTCTCCTTCTCCTTCTCCT